>NW_025778561.1:0-70113 GCF_021130785.1 Homalodisca vitripennis
AAAATACAGCTTTTTTACGAAATGTTGTTACCTGACTTCGTACTAGTCTAGAAAAATCTCTGATTTAGCAATAGTGATGAATGCTGTTATTAGACAAATACAGTAAATCAAAATGATTAACTCCCTCAGTGTCTGTAATTCTTAGTGGATACACACTATGATTAATATCTAAACCATAAACATTAACAGTTACGCCTGGATTTAGTTTTTCAAATTTCTTAATTTGTTTTAGTGGTGTAGGGAAATCGATATCAAAATTAAACCTATGCATTTCTCTGAAATATTTTGTATCAACAATATTTTTTTTCTTCCCATTTACGTAACGTGCAAGAATCGCCCATTGAAAACAATTGTTGTCATTGAAATTTTTTGGATTTTATAACAGATTTCTTTTTAGCAACTTTGTTGGGTAAAGGAAGATAAGAGCTACCGCCTAGTGGCCTGTACCTGCTAAATCGCAACAAGATACCGTCTACGTGCAAATAAAGTCCATCCGGTAGATTTGCCTTCGTAATTAGACTCCTCTTTACATATTTTTTTCAAACGGGGATTTCGGGGGCAGAAGCTATATATTACTCTACTTCTTGTAGATTGGAATTCGTCTCTTTAATTACTAGTATATAATTTCAAAGATGCCTTAGGAAATAAAAATTTTGTTCTTATATATCAAAGGGTGTTCCAGTTTATTTTATGGGAATACATGAATTGAAGGGGTACATAATCTACGATTTAAGAGCTGAAGTCCATGTATCAGCTATCGAAACGCTATTATTGGACAAGACTGGAGTGTATAAAATAAAATGCAGACTCCCCCAAGAATTACATATAACAAACCGTCGTTCATTTAAACAAAGTTTTCAAGAAAAGCTGTCTCAATGTCAAATTAAATAGACAAAGGTCTACTTTTGCTCAACATCTATTGGACGAAAACCATAACATTGATGAAATAGAAAATGGCCTAGAAAAAATTCATCGCTGTAACAAGGGCAGTTTACAATCAACTTTGGAAGAATACGAAATTTATTCATTTTAAAATTGACGAAGGGATTAACCTGTTGAATGAAAAACTAAAGTACAAATCTAATATCATACTCAAAACCGTTATCAACAGAGAAAAGGACAAAGCTCCAATCAAACAGCTGATCGGTGTGATAACACCAGAGGGAGGACAGAAAGAGAGAGTGGCGTTACCTAATTTCAGTCGTCCTCCTGTTGTTACCGCGATGCAACCTTGCAGGAAACATCACGCGCGATAGTGTTTGTGTATATTGTGCTAGTGGTATTATTTATACATACACTGTGTTGTGTAATTATAATTCTATAACAAGGCCATCCAACACCAAGGCTACCAATGTCTGACGGTGAATTGACGGTAGGATATAACCTTTTATAATTTTTAGTGTACAGTATTTTCAATATTTATTTTTCTAAGATATTTCAACGCGAGCGTTGAACTAAATTCAATAAGTGTGGAAATATGATGTAACTACTTTTTTCTCACAACACAAGAGTACATTTTCGTTAACTCAATAAATGTATTTTATTTTTTTATCAAAATCTTAGTTTTGACGATTTTGGTTCGAGATGGAAAACTCAAACTTATTAACACTTCTACTAATCTCATTGACAGTCTTCATAATTGTAAATAGATGTCAATTAACTACGTGTCAAGAAATGAATACCCTACATTTAGCAATTAAGAATGTTTCCGCTTTATTTAGTAATTTCAATCCTTTTATAGGTCATTTCCGGACATTTTGTAAACTGTAACAGTTCAAAACTGGAATTCACATACACGACATCTGCAACAAAGCGAACAGAACACTAGGCTCCGTCGTAAGGATCACTAGAGGGTTTACCAACGTGATGACGTTGAGGACCCTATATTGCACACTCGTAAGGAGTATTTTGGAATATTGTGCTGTTGTGTGGAGTCCCAATCAGGTTGGTCATGCAATGATGCTTCAGTACAATCCAGGATAGATTTTTTGTGTGTTGTGGGTACTCACTTGGGATATTCCCACAGAGAGGTGCTGATTGAGCACATTGCTGAAATGCTCAATTAGCCCCCTCTTTCCATTCGTAGAAAACAACAACAAACACAACAAGCAAGCTCTGTTCTTGTATTAGTGCTGATGTTCCTATACAAGATGCTAAACTCCCGAATTGTCTGTCCGGAGCTTCTCCAGTTGGTCTGCCTCAGGACTGGTTATCGCACTCGCTCAGTGGAATTTTTCGATGGCAGGTTATATCTGCGGAACGGGGTCACGACACGGATCCAGAAACATGGTAACGACGTGACTGGTAAAGTGGATTTCTTTGCTGATGGTTCTGGATTATTTGAAAGAGCAATTACAAATCCTTGCGGTCACTGATGAGTAGAGGTTTGAAGAATTGGATGTGGACGTTGTAAACAATCAAGTCTGACTGTCTCTGGTTTTGTTTACAGTTCACAACCAACTTTATTCAAAAAATATAATAATTTCACAATGCATTTTCCCAATACACCTTGCAAGGTGCGCGCGGTGGAACATCTTAATCTATATAATGCGCATTATTGTTTGATGCTGGCAGACATGCAACAATCCATTCTATATTACAAGTATAATATAGTTTACATTTTGCAGACAGATATATTATTTTTTACTGTAAGAATTGAAGTAGCTACTGTATAATACATCGCTAGGTATTAAATCTAAATATCCAACAAGGATACATTGAAATTAACACATTAAATTGATGAATCAATTATCACCGAGTTCCGCACAATTACCCTATACAATAACAACAGTTTTAAAAATTGTAACAATGTATAACAATACATAAACAATACATGAAGCCACAAATATATAACAAATGAACAACAACAATATAATAAATTTATGAATATAATGTGTAACAATAAACAAGTAACAATATGATAAATTTATAAATAATATAACAAATAAATAACATCGATTAAATAAAACTATAAATTTATAACAAGTACGGTAAAAGTGTTTATAGTACAGGTATGCTATATTCAATAATAAATACTAAATAAATACAAAAGTAAATTATATAAAATATAAAATAAATAAATAAATGGGGTGATTTAAGCAACTCTGTTCTTAATCTGGTACGTTTTCAGTGACATAAGTTAATGCTTTCATTTTTGCTTTAGGTTTTTTTCTTGAAGAATAATTCATTGCCATAATAGGCTATGAACTTGTTAAAAAATGTTGGGCCCATATAGCAGAAACTGGCATCGAGAGGAAACTGAACTAAAAGAGAGGCAATTCAAGTTGATAAAACTGCGTGTTGTTCTATTCACGGTTTTGATTTTATGGTGATCTAAATATTTATGTACATGCATTCAAAAGCAAAACTTATACAGCTAGTCTAAATGTAGTATTTTATTTTCTTTAAAAATATAGCTGATTCGGTTTGCTCTTTGTAAACCACACATTATGCGCAATGCGTGTCTTTGCGCCATTATTACTGGCTTTAGAATAGTTTTAAATGTTCCACTATAATGTATTAGTCCAAATCTTAGTATACTGTCAAACCAACAAAAATATAGTTATTTTATGTCTTTATCTTCAAGGTGCTGTATAAGATGGTATAAAGAGTAATTTACTTTCCTTAGCCGTTTCGATAGAAAATTGATGTGGTGGTCCCATTTCAAATACTTATCAACATATAAACCCAGATATTTCACACTATCCACCATCTCAATATTGGAAAAAGTGCACTTATACATACAGCAATGTGAATGACAAACTAAGTTCAAATCATCTCTTAAATTATCTTTACCATTGGATTGATTGAAAAAAAACAAGACATTTTTAAACATTGATTAAAAGTTTATTTTTAATTAGCCACTCCGAAACTGCACTCAGATCCGCTCTAATCCACATGTTTAGTGTCTTTTTGTTGAAAGCAGAGCACAGCAAGGCGGTATCATCAGCATATACAAAAGACTGATAAGTGTAAAGATAGTTTTAATAGGTCGTTTATGTATATTAGAAAAATAATTGGACCAAGTACACCACCTTCAACCGTTCCATAAAGCAGTTCTAAAGATTCACTATACGATTTACCCATCTTTACTATCTGCCTTCTTTTAGTACATAGAGACATCAGCCAGTCTAAAGCAGCACCACCTATGCCATTAATTCTTAATTTATTGGCCAGTATATGGTTATCTAGAGTATCTAAATCTTTTTGAAAATCAAGATATACTGCCAGTGTGAGTTTACGTTGGTTTCTTGAGTACGTTATACTAGAAATATGTCTCTCAAGTCCCAAATCCGTCCCCCTGCCCGGTAGAAATCCATATTGGTGTTCCAAGAGAAGTGACCTAGTGTTACAATAGTCCAGCAACTTATTTTTAGCGATTTTTTCAAATAACTTTGCTATAGTATTAATTACTGAGATGGCCAGTGCGACACCTCTGACGGGTCACCAGGCTTTAGGACGGGTGTCACAGAGGCTATCTTGAAATCGTCTGGAACCAATCCTTGGAAAAAAGATGTTTTATATATATTAAAAAGGAAAGGTCCAAAGACGTCAATATTCTCTTTAATAGTTATAATATTTATTCCGTCAATGAGACAGCATGGTTTATTTTTCATTTTAACACTATGGTATTGAATACTTCTTCATCTTTTAAATCAAATTTTGAGGAAAAATTGTTATACTCGGACTGATCCTCAAGGAATGGGTTATATCCAAATTGTTTTGATCTTAAATACGACACAATATTTGTAAAATAGTCATTAAATTTATTACCTTTCATTCGCTCATTGCCTTCTATTTCCAAAAGATTGTCATCTACCCTTAATTTACTGAGTTTACTTCTTTTATATTTTACTATTCTTTTTACAATTTCCCAATATTTCCTAGAATCACCATTTGTCCTATTAATCATGGATGAAAAGTAATCAATCTTTACCTGCCTTACCTTCCTAGAGACGATTTTAGAAAAGTGTTTGTATTTTTAGTGCAAAATCGTTCCTATCTTTAGTAAAAGTTTTAAATTAATCATTTTTACGATTTATCAGAGAGATAAGATTATCAGAAACCCAAGCATTTCGTTTTCTAGTTTTACTGCTAACTGGTTTCAAGTATGATGAGGCTTCCCGGCACTCAAAATATACACTATAAAATTCTGCCAGACATTTTTCACATCATATTCACTGAAAACGTTACCCCAGTCAGCCAAACTTAATTTTCTACGTAACATTAAACGTAGTCTATTACTTTAATAAAACAATAGTAATATTACAGTATAATTGGGACAGTTTCAACTAACTCTACAGCAAAATGTTCTGTTAAACTTAAATTTCAAATTCTACATTTAAACTCTATATTCTTTGAATTTCTTACAAACACATGATCAAGGCAATAGGTAGCGCTGTTAAATATTCTACTGGGGGCGTTAACATAGCTTATAAATCCATAGGACGAGAATATATTTAAATAGTCCTTACCTGAGCCATATACAAATATTTAAATCTCCTATAAATTGTTAGGTTATGGGACAATCTTAAAATATTTTCAATGTCGGTTTCAAAGCGTTGAATTAAACATTTGCAATTACGATACATACCATATAATGAAATGTCCAGCAGTGTATTATTATAATTTACTGTGAATTTTATATTATTTAATGTGTGTGTGTGTGTGTGTGTGTGTGTGTGTGTGTGTGTGTGTGTGTGTGTGTGTGTGTGTGTGTGTGTGTGTGTGTGTGTGTGTGTGTGTGTGTGTGTGTGTGTGTGTGTGTGTGTGTGTGTGTGTGTGTGTGTGTGTGTGTGTGTGTGTGTGTGTGATATACATCATAATCTACAATACTGTACTCACATCTAACTTGTAATTTCACTTTTTTTACTCTATTTTTTATATATTTATTTGTCCCTGTATCCTTGCATTGGATATTAGTTATGTTTTCATTGAGATTTATTATTGTTGTATTTCGTAGGATAACTATTGTTATTGATGCTTACAGAATTATATTACATATTGTTGAATTGTTTTAATACATAAGTCATTGTAGTTGTTAGATTTTTCTTTTACTATAAATTGTTATTCATGCTGTTTTTTCTGTTTCTTTAAGCTCTACAGTTACTGCAGTATAGCTTGACTGCATCTTAGTCTGGTTGCATTACTTAGATTTTGACTATATTGCTTCATACAGCTATAAATATTGCTAATACTAATGTTTATATTATAGTTGATGTTTATATTATAGTGTTATAATGTATATTATACAACATTATAGTATTATAATATTGTAATTTAATTATTTTGTCAATTGGATACCGTTGAAATGAATAAGTAAATAAATTCTGGTCACATATTATAAGATACAAAAGATAACTCCTAGATTGCATTGTGAATTAAATACGTGCTTCCGAAAGATTAGAAAACTTCTGTCCTATTTAGATTTCTGTCCTGTAGATTTAGTTGCCTCTGACATAGTTGAGGCTCCACAATCACATTCTTCTCGTCCGTGGATAGACGTTACTCAGATGCAAACTGTATGCCGTAAGGAAATAGTCGACTACCACGTAAAACCTTTAATTTCAATTGGATATAAAAAGTTGCCAATCAATATTTAGAACTCGTGTCAGTTGGAACGAAGTATAGCTTATTTGTCAATCTTCCGTTCGTAAAACTCTGATGTTCTAACAACCATATAGACATTTCGAATCTGTTATGATAGGTTTTCTTTATTAACAATCGCGCATTACTTTTCATTAATTTATCAGTACAATGAGAGTAATTGAAAACAAGAATGGTACTTTCTAAAAAAATTAAAAACTAATTGCAATTTTTTGAAGTCGTTCTTGCCTTTGTCATTAACTAGGTGATAAGTCTTTGATTGGTTAGAAACACAGTATTTCTATCCCTACCTCTTCCCTAAAACTCCGCCTCTGTAATAAAGGCATTTTTTCATTTCATTTATATCACGGTTCCCTTTAGAACTCTTTCACCTTTACCTTCACTAGAAGTTGTCAGACGTTCAATTGCTTTTGTAGAATCAGTTATGCCACTTGTACACAACTGAAAACATTATACTTCCCCTTTGAATATGTAATTAAATACTTTACTATATACAACAGCAAAAGCTATATAGTCTATAGCATTCACAAACTCTAGTATTTCTTCCAAATAGAACTATTGCTCATTCCTCTTTTGTCCGTTTTTGTCATTTTAAAATATTAGAGAAGGTATAATGTAAAGTTCTTATTATGTGTTTGTACTTTGAAGAACAACTACATCAATCTATAAATTATGTTAATTTACCCTAAAGTAGTCTAGTGAAGATAGTAAAACACAGGTTTAATGACAAAATATATACCTTCAATTTAGCCAACACTAGTTCTGTATTGATGATACATTGGGTTCTGTATGTACATGGAGGAGGGACACTCATTATACATCAGGAAGCACACTTAATGAGGACACTTCATTCTGTATAGATTTTTAGGAAAGCATTATAAAGGAAGTAAACATCAATGAGAGTTATTTTTATCATTTAAAATAGAAAATTAAGTAAAACTAATATTGGGTTCAGTCCGCCATGTAAGTGAAGTGCTGAAGTGTTAGTTTTATAGTGTTATCGCCATATTAAAATGTTCTTTCTAAATTTACCTCATTGTTTGCTTTAAAAACAATTGTGATTATTAATTTTGTTTTGTTTTAATAATTCAGTTTCATTATTAAGAATTAGGTATGTATTATCAAGTTAATCTTACAATAGCTTTAAACTTCTCAAAATTAAACTGTAGAAGTTTGTGCAGCAGTTAAATTTATTGCGACATTTTAAAATGCGCATTTTTAATTTTCACATTACAAAAAAAACATTTTTTAGCGTGGGGTTAAGTTACGGAAGAAATATATTTTTATCATAATGTTTCGTGTTAATTAATTGTGGTGGAGTATAGACCTAGAGATTTATGGGACCTTTTTATTAATAAAGGTCCTTGTTATTTGTAGGGGATTTGATTCTTGTCCCCTTAATGGTTTTCTTTTTGTACTTTAAACTATGTTGCTCTGCAGAATTTGTTGCTGTTTTTTTACAGGATTAGGTGTTTGGGGTGTAGAGATATACTTTTATTTTAGTGTATTATTTTTTATTTTAGTTACTGTTTATGTATCGTCCATTAAGTAATTTTCAATATCAGTGTCCGTGTTCCCATCACGTAAACAGCAACAAACAACTGATAACTCTCAAGTGTGTCATGTTTGGCACTCCTAGCTTGTGTAAGCGTATCTTTAAAGTGGTCGTGCTCGCTTATGCGTTGACATATTTTGTTTTAAAATGTACCATTGGTTTTTTTATTGAGAAATAGTTGGTATCTTGTAAAATTTTTGTTAACTAGTGTAAAACAGCTGATGCCTATGAAAATACATTTGTTGCTCTCGGCTTGTACAATCGTACAATCGCACGAACTGATTTCGTTGAAACTAGTACCGTTAGAACTTTAATGAAATTCATGAAATAGCCAAATACTTAGACTAATAGATATATTCTATTATTGGGTCTCAAAGATCAAAATCATGTAATGACGACCATATTTCATCAAGTTGTAGTGCTAAGATTTCATCCTACGTCACCTATTTCATATCACGAAATAGGCACGGGTGGCGGTGCTCGTGGCGTGCTTGTGGTCAGGCTGTGTGTTTGAGAGAATGAATGTAGCAATAACAAGAAATTATTTAAAAAGTAAATTGTTAAGTTTTAATTTATCTTTGTTTGAAATTTTTCTACATATTCAGCTGATAAATTTGATTTTTAATTATTATTACTTAGTAGTATATATTTTGGTTAAATTTAAATTTAAAATGGAATTTGTTATAGTTTTAAGGTCATTAAATGTAAATAGGTATATATATTTCATTTCATTTTTCATTTCATTTCATTTCATATGTTGTGTTCTCCATTTGTTTAATATGTTTACGTTCAAGCCATACTGTGGGTATCCCAACCGAAGTAGGTATATTGTTGTTCATTACAACTTGATCCGATGTAACAAGAATAATATTACAATACAACATGCACCCATAGTGTAGCCACAAGTAAAGATATGTTCCCTGCCAAAAGTACCCATGAGTGATCGAGCCAACTCATATGGACAAAGTCGAGGTCTGAAAAGGTGATTCGCAAATTGAACCAAACAAAATACTCTAAAAACTCATATACAAATATAATATACTAAATACAAACGAAATTTTAGAAATCCTAATTAGAAATTCTGTTATTTAGACGAAATTTCCTATGTTTTACATCTTTTTTTTCTTATTTAATTACTGATTAAATTGGCTCTATCAATAGCATTAAAAATAGATTTCCTACATTATTCACAGATTTTTCTGTGTAATTACTTGACGGATGATATTGAGTATATTCAAGTCAATTATGAAATCAACGAAAATCTTTATATTCTCTCATATAAGATTGTATTTTGCATACTCATGTGCTTGATAAAATGCTTTAGGATATTTATTTCTTGATTGCACTACTAGGTTTCACCACAGACAATGGATACGTTTCTATAAAACGTATCCATTGTCTGTGGTTTCACCTAACCGAATCATATTCTGCAATAATAATTTTAAATTGATTCCATTCACTGTAACTGAATTGCTTAACAACAAGTAAATATTCTTACAGGGTTAAATTTATAGTTTACAATAAGAATATACCGGGTGTATCAAAAAGAATGACCTGATTTTGTACGGTAATAATTACGAAACATAAGGAGTGCGGGCAAGGAAAGTTGTGTATTTGGAATGGGCGTGGCCTAAAGTTTCATAAAATCGCCGCTAGATGTCGGTCAGTGCGTCTTTCGTTTCCAGTCAGTCTGAAGCAAAATGGCGTCCGCTCAACAAAAGGCGTTTTGTGTGTTGCAGTTTGCCAAGGATGAGTCAGTTGTTTCGGTCCAGCATGCTTTTCGTCGTCGTTTCGGCATTGATCCGCCTTCACCTAAAAACATTCGTCGATGGTATCGCCAATTTGAAGAGAAAGGGTGCTTGTGCAAAGGTAAAAGTTCAGGCCGACCTCGCACTTCTGACGAAATGGTGGAAACAGTTCGGCAAACGTATGAGCGCAGTCCACGAACGTCTACTCGCCGTGCAAGCAGACAACTGGGTATGCCTCTCATGACTGTCTGGCGAGTGTTAAGACGTCGTTTGCTGTACAAACCATCCAGACTAAAATTAGTACACGCTCTCCGGGTTGGTGATAAAAGGAAATGTGTTGAATTCAGTAATGCTCTACTTGAGGACATGGAAGTGGATACATTTTTATCACGATTAATTTTCAGTGATGAAGCAAGATTTCATACTAGTGGTAAAGTAAACCGACATAACGAGCGCATATGGGGACTCGAACAACCTCACGACGTTATTCAGCATGAACGAGACTCGCCGAAAGTGAAAGTTTTTTTGTGCAGTCTCTCGTAAAAAAGTGTACGGTCCCTTCTTTTTTGAGGTGGACACTGTGAATGGAATGAGCTATCTTCAAATACTGCAGAATTGGCTTTTCCCACAACTTCAGGCAGACTCTGGTGACTTCATTTTCCAACAGGATGGAGCTCCGCCTCACTGGCACAACAATGTTCGGCAGCTTCTCAACAACACTCTGCCCCACCGCTGGATAGGGCGCACGGGACCTAGAGACAATGCCCTTCATTCTTGGCCTCCAAGATCACCAGACTTGACCCCATGCGACTTTTTCTTGTGGGGATATGTGAAGGAAAAAGTGTTTGTTCCTCCGCTCTCATGACATCGAAGAACTAAAGAACAGAATAACTGTCGCAATAAGGTCTGTGAACGCAGATACGTTGTGTAAGGTTTATGAGCAATTTAGCTATCGTCTGGATGTTGTTCGTGCTGCTGCTGGTGGACATATAGAACATTTGTAATAACATACTTGAAACTTTAAGATTTTGTGAGTATTTTGCAATAAATATTATTTTTGTAGTACATTTTTAGCAATAGATATTGAGTTTTAAAATCAGGTCATTCATTTTGATACACGCTGTACTTCATATATTTATGAAAATTAAAAGTAGCTTATTTTAGTTACAAAATAGGAAAATTATATTTTGGATATAAAATACCACTTGCCACACCGCAGGTATAAGAGGTGACTAAGTCAAACTGTACTGCTTTATTGAAGTGAATAATTATTTCAGAATAGCCCAATTAATTCATTTGCACTGATAGCATAAATCTATAACCATCTCCCAGCAAGATGTTTCTATTTTAGATCTTGCAAAAGATTTAGAGTCTATTACTTAAAGTCTCATATAGAATGAAACTTCAAATACTTCATGATTTATACTCTCTTCTACGTATTTCACTAAATAAAAATTAACTTTGATGAGGACGCTTCTATCGAAAAAGACAAAATCATTTTAAATAGATGGGGCATCAGATGTATAATTGTGTATAACGAAATCCTGAAGAACTAATGCGAGATTTGTGGGTATTGGAGGGTTTCTGAGATGTTCACCCTTAGGAAACCTTGAATCACAAACGTATTGAGTAAATCTGCACCTTTCGTTGACATACACTCTACCTGTATTTTTTATGAAAGTCCTCTTTTAATTGTCATATTTAATCTACTTATTTCAATGTAATGAACCAGACGTAATGTAGCTAAGGGTTAATTTGATGTGAATAGTAACTTTAGCTCCAGTTCACCTTCCCCTTACTGCAGCGTCTGAAATCTGACGCTGTCAAGAATAGACCTCTGGTATCTGGATTTATGTACGTCCACTCTAGTTTGGCACCGCAGCGTTATTACATCATAGACACCTAGACTACAAAATCAAGTATAATCTAGGTTATGGGGTGTTCATTAACTGAGTGCACTGCGATGTTATATACATGATCCCCAAACACGGTGGAGTAACCAGAGTTATCCTCATAACTTAGCTAGGGAAGGGTTCCAGTAAATGGCAAATTCAAGTTAGTTTTTAAGACCAATCGGACCAAACAGAATGGAGTATTAGCAACCCTAAATAACACTTTTTTATACTTATCAATTATTTATCAAAGATTATATTGACAGTGTCTTTAATTAACAATAAAAGTGTATGAAATACATGTACTAAAATGTTCTACATTTATTAATTGTAAGAATGTGTTCAATTTGTTTACTAATTTATACACATTAATAAAGATTCCATACGTGCAGTAAACTGCAGGAGTTCAAACCTAGAATTCCGGTATCACATATTTAGAAATATAAGCTCTAGATCAAAGATGTTTTATAATTTAATACGTGCCTCTGAGGGATTAGAAAACTTCTGTGCTATCGCAGTTTTCAGGAAAGTTTTAGTTGGCTCTGACATAGTTCAGGCTTCACAAACTCAACTGGGGGTCTTCATAATCATATCTTCTACATAATGATATGGATTCCACACGCTGTAGAGAGATGATCGCCTTTAATCTCGCCTTTCTCTTCTATTAATATAGCGAGATAATGGATTTCAATTATCTGGATTTGGATTTCAAACCAAAACAAAAATAACAGTATAGTGAAATCGTGGCTCAAGGTTTAAAACATAAAGTTTATGGATACTGCGAAAAGTGATCTTTTAGAAATAAAAAAATGTTCTTGGTGATTCTAATAGCTATTTCGGAACCCAATTACTCAGTTCTTTCTTTGAGACAGTGTTATAAATAATGTTCCCTAATATGATATAATTTAATTGAAGAATGTAATCATTGAAATGTATTAATTTTATTTAAACGACAAACTATTGTTTTCAGTTGCTATTACCAGTTTTCCTCTGATTAGTATTTTTTAAATGCTACGGTCTATAATTCTCTATTTTTAATTTTCTTTTTTATGTTTGGCCGATGTACAGTATTTCATGTAACAGTTATTGTAATAAATTTATAATCTTTCTTTTTTACTTGTGTTATTTTTGGACTTCGTAAGTCAAGTTACTTCCTTTTTAGCAAATTCTGTTTGCAAATGAATGACTATGAATAAATCAATAGTAGAGAGAGCGATTGTAATAGTTATCGTTTTCTTAGTTACTACTACTGTAGTATCATATTTTTGATAACGTAATTTTAAACCACTTGTATCGCGTAATAACAAATAAAAGTAGATAGTGACAGTAGGGCCTCCTCGCCGAATTTTTTTAATTTTTGGACACAGAAAACTCGTAAGAGCCGATCGTCATAATGACATTTAGTTTTTACATAAAGTCAAATAAATACTGCTCTTTCTAATATTGTAGTTTCTTAGGTCCCCAGTGTGAAATACTCTCAAAAATAGTGGCCTCCGTAATACCAAAGTTGCATGTCTTGGCTTAATTTCATGGAGATTTAATAAAAATTCAAGGTGGCTTCTTAACGAAACAGCTGAGCGAAACAAATTAACTATCTTAATAATACGATTGTAAATATTTACATGTAGGTTAGTGTTTACTCTCAAAAATTTTAACTGGTAAAAAGTGTGTTTCATCACATTGATCAATTATGTCCGCAACAAGTTTGAAATGATTAAGTTTAAAGAGATATTTTATTCTTCTTTACTATTTCATCTAATAATTTTAATATGTTACGCTGTAAAGGGATCAAATGGTGTAATAGAAGACTGTCCTGGAGACGGTCCTTGTGATACAACTTGTGCCGTATGTTCTGATAGAGGAACACCGGGTAGAGGTATCTGTCATGAACTGTTTCCTTTCGTGTATGTCTCAAAAATAAATTGCAAATATAGTGAAAAGTGCAAGGACGACTGCAGTGGCCACGGCTATTGTTCGCCAAATGGCGCAGGAATAGTCCCAGCTTGCACGTGCAATTTACCTTACCACGACGTAACTTGTAATAAGCGATACAACAGCGATCAGAATGACATAATTTCCACAGTTGATTATCAATTCCTTAGAGACAGCCCCATGAACAGTATCGGTGTGTTAAACATTAACAAACCTTAAGGAGTCTTTCGAGGAAATCCGTGTCTGGCTGGTACGTCGGCCTTCGTGGATCTACGCAAGATATTGCTCCCCATGCAGCATCGAGCGTTTGTTCTTTCCACAGGCAGAGCCTAGCATCCAGAAGCTGATTAAAACAAAATACTTAATGGTAGCTGTAAAAGCAAACTCTACAAACTCTAGATTATTTAAAGTGCTTTGTGGTGGGCAGTATACACCCCACACTACCTTTTACACACTCGCTATCTAATGGAAAATTCATGTTTTTAAGAAAACCTTTTTCACCTGGCTTCAAAGTGTGACAGTGACCGGTTTGAAAAGCTTACTAACGTGGCAGAAAGTTTTCACAAATAAATAAACTCAACTAGGAACAACACAATAGCTCAATTACCATATTTGAAGTTGCAAATAAAATTGAGTCCATGTTATAAAAAACTGATTGATGGAAAATTATGCATTGAAAAATACAAACTGAGATTTTTGAAACACTGCATAGCTTCATAATAGTAAATAATACGATTTTATCTGATGAGGTTATCATGAAATAGTTTCACACTTAACAAACCTTAAGGAGTCTTTCGAGAATTATTTTAAACGAGTGGATGAAGAAAACTCGATTGCAGATCCTTTCAGTGAAGAAAACCTATAGACTGATGTACTGTCCATATCCATAAAAAAACTTATTGAACTTTCGATAGATTCTACGTTAGATTCAAATCTCAAGTTAGTTTTCTTTTGTAAAAACTGAAGAAGATGATGCGATTTTGAAAACAAAAACCAGAAAAAATGTAAAGTAACAAAATTAACGGTTCTTTTCTGTTACATTTCCAATAGATTATAACAGGACGAGTAAAATTCGATTGAATGGTGAATTTTCAGAAAGTCAAAATGTTATGTTTTCCGTGTTGGCAGTGTATTAAAGAAAAAGGAATTTCTGGAAAAACGTATTTATTCTATATTATAATTATTTACAGAAATATATTCAATTCTAAGTTTGTTATAGCTAGTGTTCAAAATAAAGAAAATATAATGAAGAAACAATTCGATAGTTTGAATGCAATAAATATTGCAATACAATTGAATGGTTTTTATTATCCAGATGAATTACAAAATTTAAACATTTCCTAGGTCTTTTTACATTTATGTATCAAATGTATCAAGACTTAAAGAAAGTTTACAGAAAAAATTGGAAATGTATTACAATCCTCAAGAATTTATGGAAAATAAACTAACTTATGTTATTAATATAACGAAACTAATTACAAATATTTCTGTTTCAATGCATCAAATAATTTAATATGGATTTTCAAACAATTAACAAATTTAAACTATTTTTGCCTATCTTGTTTCAGAGAAACTGTTAGCATTAATTAATTTAATTAAGAATGATATTAAAGAAATTCAATGCAATTTTTATAATACTTTATAAGCTGTTTATTTAATGTGTTTGTACAATTTAATAATTGTACAAAAATTTTAAAAAAAATTATAGAACAATTCATGTTTAATTTTTTTAGTATCTAAAAATATGGATGATACTAAGAAAAATATCAAAATCATTTACTGGAAGTTATGATTAAATAAAATTCTTTAATATTTATTGACGCTAAATATCAATTTTCAAATGGGATGATTTCACTCTCATACATAAGTTAAGTATTTGTATACATATAGATGTGTATGAATTTCTTTTCAAAATTATTTAAGTAGTTTTTGAGTTTCGAATTTTGAAGTAAATACTGATAAACGTCACATTTTACGACAATAGGAGGGAATTCAGTAATTTGATTTTAAAATGGTAGCACTGCTTGTAATACGCGTAACTTTGTAGAGTAAAAAACCTTTGGCTTTCTCGACAGATATTATTTTGAAGAAAATTGCATATTTTGTAATAGTTGTACGTTTGTAAAAACATGCAAAAAGAAGAAATAAGCATACATAAGCAAAAAAATTGTGTTAAAAGTGAAATTAAGCTGTGTTTAATAAGTGAAATGAATTTTTCAATGGGAGAAAGAATGAGAAGTACATTTTAACAGTAAATAACATATTTATAAGTTTTCTGGAACATTTCTCCACTCTATATTAACTTTATGAGAACATTATTAACAGCATACATTTATAAATAATTATCATCAAATATTCTTCAAAAGATTATTATTAAGTTTTCCCCCCATACAAAACATGAACTTGGTCACTTCAAAAATAATAACTAAAAATAATGAATTGGCAAAGCTTCTTTTAGGGTTTAAATGACACGTTCAGGGGCGGCAAGGAACTAGCCGTGTGGTGTCTGTTTAGGTGATGAAAATGTCCAAACTGTTTTTAATAAAATATTTAAAGAACATATAAAAGATTTGAAAACAAATAACTTATCTACAATAAAATCAAATTTCGCTGAACATTCCATAGAAACTGACCAAAGCTACACAAATGTTGAAAATAACTTGGAAATTTGGATATTGAAAGGAAATTAAAAAAAATAAACACGAAAGAAGAATTACCTATCTAAATTATAACAAAGTTCCTTACAAAGTCTTAAATAGCAATCTACAAAATTACACAAACCCAATCTTTGAAAAAATCAAAGTATTAATACAGAATATTAAACCAAATTACAACTGTGTCATATAAAATTTAACATCTGATTTAAAGCCGCGTTTACACTGGAAACAAAACATGTTTATAAAAATTGTTTCTGGAACTTTGTTTATATTTTGCTACTGTCATGAAATATTTTGCACACAATGTTCCTAAACATTTTAGGACAGTCACTCTTGAAGATGTCGTCTGACGAGGAGGATGTTATTCTTCTACCTGCCGCTACATGTGTTTTGTTATGAAGAACCCAGGAGGTTCTGGGTAAGGCCTTCACTTGCGTCACGAGGTGTTTATAGTGGAAGTGACCTATTGAAAGACCTTAAAAAAGACGACGTGGATCTGGGTGGGGAAATAAGATGTGACGGAAGCTTTAAAAATTTTTGTCGAATGACAAGTGAAGATTTTGAGTTTCTCATAACTAGTATTGGCCAAAAAATAGGAAGGAATAACAGTAATTTTAGGAAACCAATACCCGTCCAAGGAAGACTTACTATTACCTTGAGGTTTTTGGCTACAGGCGATTCCTATGCTAGTTTACAGTACTTATTTAAAGTTTCTAAAAGTACAATTTCAATAATAGTTTCTGAAGTGTGTGACGCTTTAATAGAGTGCTTGAAAGAAAACATTAAGGTAAGTGCTGGATAAATTAAGCTAGACAAATCAATTTGAGTTTAGTATAATTTTTATTAATGATCCATTAGAACAGGTTAATCGATAAGCTAAGGAAAGTTATAAAAAAACAGGTTCTTCTTCATGATTTTCATTTTGATGTGGCATTACATCAAGAGAGTTGGAATTGTCCTCTTTTGAGACAGATTTTGTAGTGCAACCACTTTGTTGGCCTGTTCTCTTTTAGTTTGTAACTGTCGTAGCACTGATGCTACGTGTTCTCCATATATATCAAACTGATCCTTAATAGGCTTAGGCTTATTCAAATTGATGTAACAACAAAGTAGGCATTATCCGTCATTTTAGTTTTGCTCATTTTCTTTGCGCTGCTTACTGGCATCGCAAAAGCTGGCTTTTGCAAAACTCTTTTCCGGTTTACTTCTGCAACGGATTTTTCCTTGGGAGTACCTTCTGTTGTTTTTGTGGTAGATGCTATATCATTATCAAGGCTGTCATTTTAAATGTTGGTAATTTCTTCTCCTCCTTCCTGAAAAGAAACACATTACTCAGACATGTATATTATAATAGGGTCTACGTATTGTAAATACATAGAAACATGTATAATTAATAAGAAAATGTTCAATTTTCAGATGCCGAAAACTAAAGAAGAATGGCGAGCTACAGCCAATGAGTGGAATTACCAATGGCAGTTTCCGCACTGCTTGGGTAGTATGGATGGGAAGCATGTGACCATCCAGGCTCCCGTGAGTAGTGGAAGTGAATATTACAACCACAAAGGATTCTTCAGTATTGTGTTTATGGCTGTAGTTAATGCAAACTACAATTTTATATATGTAAATACAAGATGTCAAGGGCGTTTGTCAGATGGTGGTGTGTTCGCTGCAACTGAATTGGCTGCAAGACTTGAGGACAAATGTTTGGATTTACCATAAAGTATAGTATTACCAAATCGAGAAGATTTCAACTGGCCAGTGCCTTACATTTTTTAGCAGAAGTCGCCTTTCCGTTGAAGCTAAATATAATGAAAAGATTCGCCGGTACATTCACCCGTGGTACAAGAGAGAGAATTTTTAATGGGCGCCACTCCAGGGGAAGGCATGTTGTGGAAAACTTATTTGGTATTTTATCAATTGTTTTTCGAGTACTGCGTAAGTCAATGCTATTGCAACCCGTAACAGCAGAAAAGGTAGTTATGGCCTGCGCCCATCTACACAACTTTCTGAGAAGAAATGCATGCACCACGTCGAGGTACTCTCCTCCCGGGACTTTCGACTCTTAGGACCTCCTACCGACACGTTGTTAAAATTTAAAAGAGTACCGTGGAAACCTTGTGAAATAGCAAGGTCAGTACGCAATGAACTCAGTTTCTTTTTTCTAACTAAAGAGGGTAGTGTTCTTTGGCAGCACAAATAGTAAAGACAGAAAAATGAGGATCTATACAAATATTTAAATATTTGTTCCCTATTAAGATTGGCCCCAAGTTTGTACGAGTGAATACTAAAAGGGTGTCGTGCAACAACGGTAGTATTATTGTAAATAGAAATTAACATTGACTCAGATTGACCTGTATATCTGTAGTAATTTATTGCACTCGCACACCCCGAGTAATTAAACTCAACAAGTGTTACTTAAAAAGTGTAACAGTATGAGCTTAAAATGTTACTAATTAAAAGTAATGCTAATGTTCTGTCAATTTTAGTAATGTTAATATTTTAAAGTAATTTTATGTCATAAGTAATGTTAAAATTAACAGTATTAGCTCAACGTTTAGCAATAAATGAAAGCTCAATATGTATGTTTAATGACCTTGTGTGTGTTTTATTAAAATAATGTTACATCAAATAGTGTGTATTAAAAAAGTTACCTGTACATGTTCCTCTTTTAGAGTGTCTAATGGAGACAAGCCGCATTCTTGAGAACGAATTGGAACATTTTTGTCTTTTAAAAACAATAACAGTTTGTGGCAAAACCATTTCCGACCAACTTCATCCGCACCAGCTCCAGACTTTGGCTACTTATCCTCTCTATTGAATTGGAAAATTAAATTTTTAATTTTCTTTTCGACAGCCTCCTGACTGGTGTCGAGCGTGTTTGCTATCTCCAGCCAAGCGTCGCTTCCGGTTTCTATTTTTATAGTGTTCGTACGAAGGATCCCACAGTTCCCTTTTCTCTCTATACATATCAGTAAGTAAAGTCACTTGCTCCCTGTTCCACTCCATAGCACTAGAATAATATTACTGGACTACAGAACTCACAACAACACTGTACACCGTACTGGTCAGACTGCAAAACAAACTGACAACTTGTTCTACCAACAGAACGCATAAATAATTATTGGTAGACCTGATGATTTATGTTTGTCAGCAATGTGGAGAAACACCGAATTTATGTTCCGAAACATTGTTTATAAACATTGTTCCAAGCAGTTATCTTCGATTTGAGGAACATTGTTCCGAAACACTGTTTATAAACATGTTTTATTTCCAGTGTAAACGCGGCTTAATGTTCACACTTGTGAAATTTCAACACCAAAACACGAATCTAGAAATAAAATAACTTTTAAAACGGTTCTAGTTGATTATTCATTATTCTAATAGGTGCATATTATTTCAATATCCATAATTAAAAAATTCAAAAGATAAATAAAATGATGAGCGGATCCATCGTAGGTTATGTTATGTTAAAAAAATATATTCGTACTAGTTTTCCCGGCGGCTCCCCACGCAATTTCCAATTGAGAATCAGAATAATATATTCACGTATTCTTTTTTTATCACATTCTAAGCAATCCTAGTTAGAATCCTAGTAGCTAGTTTATTGCTTGTTCCTGTTGCACAGAGAGTTTTTATAAATATTTTTCCCTTTACGTAATTATTTATTATTCTACTTTTGTTGATATCTACCTATACTTTAGTTGTTTTTTATTGTTTTTTATGTGAAGTACAATTTATTTGAATTAATTTTCTGAGTTGTTTCCATACTTGAGTAATTATTGTTGTTTGTTAATCTTTATTTTTATTTTTTGTTATGTTTTGGATATTTGTAACTTGTTATATCTTTGGATACTTATTATTTATTATCAAATTTTTGTATACCTATTTTGTTACTTTATGTAGATTTTTCATCTGATTGTATTAATTTTATTTTCCGCTGTATTCTACCATCTATGCTTGTCTTTGTAAATTGGCTGCTGCCGTTGGAAATAAATAAATAAATCCTGAGATAATCGACAGTCATTCCTTCGTGAGCCTCTAGAACGCAATATGAAGGTATGTACCATATTTCCTAATTCTATCTTTCGTCGTTTTTGGTAGGACGTTGATAGGTTATTCAGGACACTACCTATAGCTGTGTATATATTTAACTAATTTGGTTATAAAAAATCAAATTCCGTTTGTTTAAATTCATTTTCTTTTTAAGATATTTCCATTATTGTTGTTGAGTTTACCTTGTACCCCGATTAAGAAAATGTATACCAACGAAAACCAACTTCGATCATAAAGCGTCTTCTTTAGGATTCTTTTTATTTACTTTCGGTGTAATCAGGTTCAATTACCTTATGTGCAAACATACATAGCTTTTTACAATAAGGTAGTTTTTATAACAGCGTTTAAATATTATTCTCAGTGCATTAGATCATTGGTGCATTCTAAATTAAAATTCGATAACATCGTCGTTGCAATCTGCATTACACTACTAATCAAGCACTTTAAGATAGTGTAATATTTTCTCAAATTTAAATGTAAACTAATGTTTCTGCCTCTGACGAAATTCAGCTATAAGTATTAACAGCTGTTAAGTATCAGTTCCCTTTATATTACGTGTCTTAGCGCAGTCTGCCGGATCCAATGTAAAACATTCAAAAATCAGCAACTACTAAAAATTAAAATGTAATTAAAAACATTTTCCAGTGGACCAAATTGTGAATCTAAAACCATTCTCAAATCCCTGTCAACACAGACACAAAATTTCGTCAAATTTGGTCCATTCGTCTAGGAGGAGTTCAGTCATATACACATGAACACAAGAAATATATATATATATATATAGGTCTCGGAAATATAATTCAAATAGGTCTAACCGTTTTCGACATCAGCGCTTGGATACACATCTCGCGATTCATGTTTATTTATAAAATACACCTACTCTATAATAAGACGCATTTATTAATGTGCCGCTTTAATTATTATTAAATAATAAGTTAGTTCCAGAATAAACACTGTAACAGAAAATACTCATCTATACTTTAGGTATTTCAATAACTGTCTTTCTTCTTCTAAACTTATTAAAAAGAAAACCAAAGAAAATAAACTTATCAGCAGGATTTTGCTTGTATAAGCGTGCAATCTTTGTATAATCCATAAACAGAATAACAAAAGAAAACATAAACATGTAGAATAACACCAACTTCACAATCATAAAAATCCTAGTACGGATGTATTCAAGGTCTGTAGATCTAAATTGATTCATAGTTCTGTATTTTTGTGCTAGACCTTGGGCATCGTAAAACAAAAAAAGGTTCAGACAGTAAATCAGCACGTAAAGCAGAATGAAGAATAGTGTCAACAGCAATGTCAGCCAAAGTATCCAATCCATTGAAACTATAAATGTGTAGTAGTACGTTAATACTGTTCTTCCTATACGTAATAACATGATCAAACGGGCAATTGCTAGACACAATAACAGTGTAAATGATATTTTTAACTCCATTAAGTAATATGTGAAGTGATCAAAATCAAAATAAGTATTGACAACGCCTTCTTTCTCAAACTCTTCCAAATAATTTTTTAGAGTATTGTAGTATAAAATGTATGTTATTAAACTAACCAAACCCACGCCAACGATTAATAACTTCATGCTATTTCCAATGCCGGAAATGTATTCAATAAGACCTTCTTGATTGATTTCGTATAGACAATAATAGAGGTGATAAAATATGTAAAGAACAACTAAAACGATCCAAACATTGAATTTCCAATAGTGTTCCACAGTGAGAACCATCGCTCTGAGAAGGATGTTGCCAGTTTCGACGTGTTCGACAATAAGCGTGATTTGACTGATTACGTCCAAGTTGATGTTGTACAGAGTCAACTCTACAAAGACAACACGGGTCAACTTGTCTTGCCATTTGTGTTCTCTCAGCTCCACGATGACCGCGTCTACATCACTCCTTGCCGGTCCCAGGGTCACAGAATACCCTCCTCGCTCGTACAATTTACCGGATTCACCGTATAACCTGAACAAGAGGAATTGAGAATTGTAGTCATCTTCTGTAAAAATCCAAGGTGAATTCTTTCTCTCAGATTCAGACCAAGGCGCAAGCTTCCAACCGACCTCGTAAGTAGCGGTGTCTCGATACTTTTCTGTCAATCCGGGAATGCACTTGTCGTGTTCGTCGCCAATGAGTGTACAGTCTATGGGTATTACGCGGAATTGCCTCAACTGTGGAAGACCCAGAACTTTGTTGCTGAGATCTGCTGTCCAGTACGATCGGTCCATTTCGTGACCTCCTCTAATATCGTTCGTAGTTCCCTCTTTTACAATTTCAAAGTCGTTGTACCATCTGTTATTGTACAAAGCGGATTCCAATGAATATTCCAAATAGTTCTGCATCTCATTGACACTGTTTATTTTGTAGAAGTCGACAGCTCCCATGTAAGGAAGATGAGATAATGTGAGTAACTTCTTCACTTGACTGTTGATGTTGTAGTAAGAGACCCATAACCGAGAGATGACTATACTTAATGCCAAAACAAAAAAAGCCGTGGTTATAAAGTCCATTAGATTGAACCAATTGTGTCTTGACACTTTCTTCATAAACATTGTTAGCCTCATGTCGTAAGAAAGAGGGGTGTACATGGCTTGCTGTCTTTTGGTTATTAGGTCTATCAGGTATTTTTCTTCTTTTGGAATACGTACACGACGTGCTTTTTTGTAGTCGACCGTGTGAGTATCCAAGTCGTACAATCTCTGGGAAGCCGATGCCAGTACAATGGCGACTAGGGCTATTTTGATAGGTCCGAATATAAATGCTTCCCCTAGTAACGAGGCCAGAAATGTAGACAGCCACTCTTTACTGTCCACCATGCCTAGCTTTGACCCATAAAGTATACAGAAATAGCAAGATATAATACATAAAATTATAGAAAGTCCCCAAGCGATAGCAAACCATTTCCACTTCAATTTTGTCTGTATTACGGGTGGAGAAAGTTGAACAGGGAGTAGTGGCTGTGTTCTCAGTTTCCTTACAACTAATTTATAAATCTTTTGGTACGCAGGAAGCTTTCTACTTTCATCCAAGTTAAGACTGAATACGTCACTTCTCATAGATAGTCGAGATGGAGAATCTTGCATGTACGAATACGTAGAATATTGACTAGTCGCACTAGATATAGACTGGCGGCGTGATCCAGAAAATGAACCACCTCTCAAGTAAAGTAAACTGTCATGTCTTCTGTGTATATACTCATTGCTCCTTCTAAAACAGGCTAACAATATGTTAGAAACAATGATAATTACTAAAGCTGATAGCAGAATAGCGTAACACTCTCTTGTTCCAAAAGTGTATTGAAATTCGTCTGTATTCAACAATCTGTCTTCAGGCAAATAGTACAAGAGGGTACATAACATGACAGAAAAAATACAACACCAAAGCACAGTCAATCTCTGGACCCTACTTATTGGGTTTCTCGGGTGCCTCAATAAGACAGCTAAAAATATATGTCCTTCTCTTAATCCGAGGAAAAAGTTATCGGCCAATAATTGTCTCTTACCTAATAGTTCTTCTTCATTTGTGGGATTATACATTGCTTCCGGGTAATACTTCAGAGTAAGAGCCATCCACTGTGCGACTATAAAAATTGTTTCAATCCCAAATTTTAAATCAAAAACGTGTATCTTGTCACAATACCACTCAGGGCTAGATCCGTGGTTGTCGTGCCAAATGTGAATGCTGTCAAGAATTCCCAGTGGTTCAGCGCAGTACAGCAGAAACCAATCATCACTATTCCTCCTTAATACCTTAGCGTTTTCTTTTGTTAGTATATGAATATGACTACTTCCTAAAACTCCAATAAGTTTCAGCCCCACGTGAGCGGTAGTGCCCGCATTGAGTCGAGAACTCGTGTATACCGCCAACAGGTAAGGATAACGGTTCCCTGGCATATTGTCATCTAACACGGTGACAGTTGTAAATTTCTTGTCTCTTCGGTCCAGATACCCTAGTAGAACACCAAGCAATAAATACAGTATAATTAAAAATATGATTATACAGAGAACAAGTGGATTGTTTTGAACGGTAAGAAACAAGTCAATGTCAGCGAAGTGGTCCACCTTAAGAGGTGGCACTGAGAACGCTGCAGCGAATGTTGATATGTGTTCACATTGACAGTAGATTTCGTCATCTTCACTGTGAGCTTTGGCGGTACAACCGTAAGAGTTCCACTGATTCTTTCTCCAAAACTTGCAAACTACAGAACTAACTTGAAACGAGTACGTAATGAAATGACTAGCGTCAACTTCGAGGCCAGGAAGTACCCCCATGAGGAAAATTTTATAATCATCATCATCATTATCTAGATAATATTTAGGAGATTGTTGAGATATATTTACGGCCTCCTGCATCATCATTTCATAATCAGGCCTGAAATTTGTTTTGATGAGAACTCGTAAAGTATCACTTGCAGTAGGTAAAGTGAAAGAGAAAGTTGTATGGCTCCTAGGAGCACAATCTATTCTATGGATTTTTATACTTAAATCAAGCTCCAGTTCACTGACATTGGAGTGTGGCTGAACTGTCGTGTCATTAAATGTTATTATATTAGAAGTGTTTATTAATTTCGCATAAATGTCAATTGGCCATGGCAATTCTGATATAAGGTAATAATATCCTTTAGTTTCGCTATGATATAGAGCTACTGAAACTAAATTTGACCGTATGTCGGAGGTACACCACCAGAATATGTTTTTACTTATTTCAACCACCTGAAGTCCTATATTGGTGTTTGTTACGTCTCCTTTGGTTGTTGGTGCCAGTTGTCTATATAGTTTTTCGTATAAATAATCTGAAATATTGACTGGAATATTTACATATTTTTGTAATTGCACATTTATAGGATAATCATCGTCATTTTTAATAACCCACAAAATAAATGCATTATTCACGGACGAAACCTTGGTCGGCGATTGTCCCTGAACTTGTAAGTAGCTCAATCCCTCACTGATGAATTGTATTACGTTCTCGGTGAGTACAGAAATTCGTTTCAACTGATTTAGCATTATTAACTTATAGTCATCCGTTGGTTTATTTTGAAAATTCGGGTCCCTACACATCAAGATAACATCTAGACATGTTAACATACATGAAGACAATAGTCTCGCGTCTTTGGGAGACATCCACAATGAAGATTCCCTTCTCAATAAATTTGTCTTGAAAATAAATGCTTGATGTTTCAGAAAAGCTAAGACGTCCACCATCATGTCTAGGTCGACCGTTAGTTGGATGTCTTTGTTAAGATTCATTAATACATTACAGAGAGTCGAAATAGACAACTTTACAAGGGAAAGAGTTTCAATATGAACCTGAGTTATATAATGAAGCAGTTTCCTAAAAACTAAACTTTTGGGCGAATCAGGCAGTAAAATATCCGGGATAACTGATATCATCTGCAAAGCACTTTGAATGTCCCCCGATACAATTTCGTGCTCTATATACAAATACCTTTCCTCCAAAAGTGTATCATTAATATTCCAATCTGATAGTTTTACAGCAATTGGTTTGCTGACGGCTAAACCATGATAGTTTAGGATGTAAACAAACACATTTCCTCTTGATAACAGAATTTTCTCCAACTCTCCGTCGTATGAAGTTCCTAACATTCTACCACTAAACATGACATCCTTAGCAGCAGCTTCATCTGAGTTTTTATCATAAAACTCATATATGAATGTTGATAGTGAATCGTATGTGCAGTTAATATGGAACTCTGTTTTTCCTTTTACACCAGAATCTGGAACTACAGAACAAGAACCTTGATAATCATTATTTTCAGTTTCGATTACATATGTATTAAATGAATTTCTTAAGTCACTTGTCCTTATTTCATACGTAACTGTGTATTTAGTTCCAGGAGTTAAACTGTCTTCTTTGACGATGAGCATGGTATGCGGAAGTCCTTCCTCTGCGATAGCATCTACTGGTTGCTCGGGTTCTCCGAGTTTATTATAAAACCACACAAACACGTTATCTTGTTTTGTAAAACCCTCGAGTCTAACTTTTAATAACATTACATTATTTGTTAAAACCTTTTCTCTGCAGTTTTTAATACATGAAAATATTATACCGTAGGGATCATCTGTATCATTTTTCACACTTATCTTTACATGTGCAAGTTTAGGAGTGGTGACTCCCAAACAGTCCTTGCAACTGAGATACATATCCGCGTGGACTTCCAAAGTGAACAAATATATCGCCCCATAATTCAAACTGATCGCAGGGATGTAGTATTCGTCGGAAGGTTTAATTCGTTTAGGAAGACAAAATCCATCTCTCTGTGTTTTTGTTATTAAATTCTCACACCTCCATACAATATACACATGACTTTGGTCCCATGGAGGCATATTGGGATCGTGTGATCTACGAGCGATCAATTTTATACCGTGCTTTCTCCGAATTGTTCTTTCACTACCTCCGTCAATGACAGCAACTAACGGTGAACCTTTTAAGTTAAAGTAACATCTATCAACACTTCTTAATAACTGGTTTGAAATGACATAACTTACATCAACAGTAACTCTGTACTTCCCCAATTCACGATTAAACGGTTTAAAATTTAACGATTTCATGCCAGTGAAGGATTCAGGAACTATGAAATTACCTTTTCTGTCCACATCGTTATCGACGATGTCACCGCGTATTTTTTGAATATACCAAGATATCGTAGCATATGTTGCACAATCTGGTTTCTTGACAGAAGAAGATATGTAGGATCCATCCTCTAAAAATTCTAGGTTACTGTCAATCATAATGTTTGCTGTACTGTAATATGTTACTGGGTTTTCTGAACTTCGACCACAGTTTTTCAGGTCAATTACCGGGACACATAGTGTACTCTGTTTTCCATACGGTACGAAAACGGTGAAGTTGTTTTGATAAAAAATGTAATTTATAGTGCCAACTGTAATTTTGAATTTGCCAATATACCCCAATACATTTTTCCTAAATATAAATACGTCTGTATTTGTGTGAACTTTGTACGGAAAATAAATTGGAAGGTCGTATACAATGTGAGAGTACCAATCAGATATCTGCCACACGTGTTCTACTCTATGACACCATCCATCTTCAGTCTCTAATGTTACATAATGGCTTGCTGGAACATGAATATGGGTGTCCCTTGTATTCGTTTGAAGCGTTATGAAACTATAAGCATTTACGGGACTTTCTCTAATGAATTTGTAATAAACTGAGAAAACTACATCTCTTTCATCACCGTCGTATTTCTTATCACAAGTTACGTCATGATAAGGCGAATTACACGAACAAGCTGGGACCCACGCCACTACTGATGAACATTTTCCGCGGCCACTGCAGTTGTTTTTGCATCTTTGATTTAATTTGCATTTTCTCTTTGAGTCATACCTGAAAGGAAACAGTTCATGACAGGTACCTCCTCCTGTACCCGAAGTTCTTTCCTCTGCACATATGGCACAAGTTGTATCACAAGGACCGTCTCCAGGACAGTCTTCTATTACACCATTTGATCTTTTTTTTACAGCGGAAAGTAACAAGATTATTACAAATAGTAAACAGGAATTAAATTTTTCTTCAAACATAAACATTGCTAACTTGTTTAGGTAATGATTGATCAGTCTGATGAAACATACTTTATATCAACCTACATGCAAATATTTACAATCATATTGTTACGTTATTGATTTTGCTTCACACAGCTGTTTAAATGAGAAAGCAGGATGGCGTTTATTACTATTCAACTGACGATAATGCTGACTATACATTTTGTAATATGTATCCACTAAATGAATAGAAGTTAAATTATTTATTGTGAGATGTGTCTGAAATTTCTTAAAACTTTATGTGGAACGTTATTGTCTTGCCGTTTTTTAATTCACGATGGAATGGAGTATACTAGGGACTGTGAGTATTCTACTCCCCATGCAGCATCCGCCATGAAGATCAAATATTCAGTTGAACTCGATGATCTGGGAGCGTCTGCACTGTCGGATAAATCCGAGCTTCGTCCACCACTACACACAAACATTCATGCATAAAACCATTCTACCATTAGGATTCAGCGTGATCATGATGTTCAATACTTCAGTATTATACAAGACCAAAGGAGACCTCCAGGCCACTTCCTACACAGTGAGTTCATAGTTAAAACTATACGAATTAAAACCGTCGAGCTCATTCAAAGATACAAATTTATATTCCGGTAGTCTCGCTTCGTGTCTAAGGTATCACCCATCGCCCTTATAGTTTGCTGTGGGTGATTAAGTCAAGCGGATTGTGGAGCGACGGTAACGGTGTTCGTACAAAGAGCCCAAATCGTAAAGCTTTAAAAATATTTGGGCTCTAAATCCGATCCACCGCATTTTATTTACCCCACCCTGCGTGAACTAAAATCAACCCGTGTCTTTTTGTAAGCGTTGTACCTATAATAATTTCACCTTCTAAAATCTTTGAATATACGCTGAAATGACTGTGCATTGTATTAAATTGAATACTGATGTTTTAAGCAATGGAAGTGTTATTCCTTTTGACTTACAAAAAATAATACATCCAGTAAAATAGCTGCTCAGTCAGTTGTTTAACCTAATTCTTTCAATTCAGTAAATTTAGCTACATGGCATATATCTAAACACATGAATCCTTCCACTAGCTATATCAGAATTTGCAATACAGCTAGCGGCGTGGCGGCAAATTTAACGTGTAACATGCCGCGTGTCAAGTTACTGCTAAATAAACCAGAATAAGAATATTTATTTTCTCTTACACACCAAAATACATTTTTTCAAACAATCATATCTATATATATAAAAGAAAGTCGTGTTAGTTACACTATTTATAAGTCAAGAACGGCTGGATGATACGATTTAGGTGAAAATTGGAAGGGAGGTAGCTAAGAACTGGGAGAAGGACATAGGATACTTTTTATCCCGTTCCCGATTCAGGATTCCGTCCCACTGGTCTCTAAAAGTTACAGAAATACCCGTAAGAAATGCATTGCAGCAAACATATGTTATTAAGTGAAAGAGCCTTTTCAAATTTAATCAGCTGTTCTTTGTAAAGATATATAATGCGACAAAAGAAATATATTTTTATATAATTTAATTACTATTTTAAATTTCTTTACACTTATAGTTTGAAAGCATAGAGTAAGCTTAAGAGAAACAGCAAATTTTGTTTCAACTGTTTCTGCAATCACTGTTAATCATAGACTTTACTATCTAGATAATACAATTCAAATTTGACGTAAAAATTCACCTTTAACTGCAATATTTATCTAATATAAACCATGCTCGTGCTTGATCAGAAGAGCAATGCAGATACCAAAATTACTATCTTACGTTGGCTACAAATATAAAGAATGTTATAAAACCAACCTTAGTTGTTCTTTTTTTTTGACAGAAGTATGGTTCTCAAAACTCCGTGCGTACATATTCTCTCAATCGAGACAACAAAGCAAGCTCAATCATGGCATCGGAGATATAACTAATTTGATCCAGAAGTGATACACGCGCAAAGCCTAAAATAAAAACCATACGCAATTTCGCTTAATATCTGAAGCTCATAATCATTAGACTGTAATAATATGTACCTAAAATATGCCTATTTTCGTTTCAAAATTACATTGAGCGCCTTCATTTATTACATTGTATGTGCGCTAATGAATTCCGACTTTTTGACTCCTGTCCACGATGGTCTAATATACAATGGTCTAATGTAGTTCAATTGTATACAAAAATCATGGAATATTGGAGAAAAATTCCAGTTATTTCACAGGTGCATATTGAGACTGTTTTAAAATTTAAATCTTAAATAGATCATGAGCTTGGAGTATCTTTCAGTGACTATCATTTATCTCAGAAGGGTAATAACGACATTCAAATGAAATATGCCTCCTATGTCCCAATTTTTTTGTAGGAAATCGTGTGCGAAGCCGTGGGTATTTGGTTGTAATTGGTATTTTATTGAAAATGAAGAGTTTTCGTTATAAAATACTACGAATTTATTGACGAACTAGCTGTTACCCGCAGCCAATTGCGCATAGTTTGATTTTACTAAGTAATATAAGGACTTCGGTTCTTAAGATTTGCGTGCGAAGCCGTGGGTAACAGCTAGTGAAAAGTAAGATATACACTCTTTAATACACAGATAATTATTATTTACAGAAGATACAATAGAAAATACTCAGTGCCATGAGCGACTATCGTAAAGTCAAAAAGTATTGCCTGTTTCACGTAGCATACATTACATTAATATAACAAAATTAAAAGCAACTTTATAACTAACGACGATAAGTTTTAGACTCTCAAAAGGATAAGTTAGGAGTTCCATAACATTTAACATTAATGATTAAGTAACAGAAACTGGCCACGCTCATATAAAAAACGACCTATTAAAAATGTAAACAAACCATTGCATAAAGTAATGAAATGAAAATTATTATCACTCAACATCAATATAGCATTTGAATAAATTATATAAAACTAAAACTAAACAAAAATGGGCTGTTCTTAAAAAATAAAAAGCAAAAATCTAATTTGTGCTTAAATGTTCACAAGAGTTTCAATATTTTTTAAAGATAACACGATTGTTTAAATTTGTACTACTTGAATTATGTATTATATCAGGAATGTTGTTATATTATAATCTAGGTGCAACAATATTGCAGATATTAAAAAAATTCACATTGATTGATCCAGATTTCTAAGTGTGTTTATATAGATTAAAGTCCTGAAGAGAATTTCCACTTTAATTGTGAAAAATGCTCAATACTTTGTAAATTATGTGTATTAAATGTTTCATTGTCCTGATGAAATTTTTTTTCATGTCCACAAGGGTCCGTCTTGGCATATCAAGCGCTCGAGGCATATCGGTTACCCGACATCTCTAAATCCTCACCACCATCACCATCGACCCTTGACGCTGGCAGTGTATGCTGTTTGTTTATTTTAATTGCTCGTAATCATTTTAGCGTGTGTTCACTTTGTAGATACTAACTCGTGATTATCTGTAACATAAAATGGGTATTTTCACAGGGAGATGACGTCGTGGTAGAAGCGGTTATGACCTCTGGATGACCTCAAGAGATCGGGGTTAAACCACACCCAACTCCAACATAATTGAGACCACCACATATGGGGGAGAGGACGTGTTCTCCTTCCCACCACGGCCGTGGTATGCCGTAAGTCCAAAATGCAGAGGAGCAGTAGCCGTTGCAGGTTCCAGTTGTCAACGCCAAAGATCATCGCCTTTTAGTACATCGTGTTGCTGTTAAAGTGCCGCCTTTATGGTCAGAAAAACCTAGCCTGTGGTTCAACCAGGCCGACTCTTAATTCATAATTTCGAACGAGATAACGACGTTCCACCATGTTGTTTCTCATTTGGACGCACGTATTGCTGTAGAAATCTAAGATATTACAACAAATCCTCCAACACAAAAGTCACACACGTTTTTTTTTGCGTTCAAAATTTATCACACGGTTATCTGCATCTGAAGAACAACATGTGCTAGTCTCACAACGCAATTGGAATTAATACTCAAAAAACTTGCTGACAACTTTTGACTTCTTAAAAGTCCAGCTCCTACACGAAAAGCTGAATTTGCGGATCGGGTTTGCCGGTATAATTCACTGTATTTGCGTATGACTGGTTTTCATCTAAACACCATCTCATTGAATTAAACATATTTCCGCTCACATGCATATATATCTATCAAACACTATCATTTGTAAAGCATAACCCTCTCTCAGTTTCACTCAATCATCCTACCTTATAAGACATAGAAATAATATGATCCTTCCACTTCATAACACATCTTATTACGAAAAGACACCTGGCTATATGGGAAGAAAACTGTATAATAAACTCCCAATATTCCTTAAAAACGAACCATCAATAACAATCTTCAGAAAGAGGCTCCGTGAGCTCCTCATGGATGGCATGTTCTACTCAGTAGACCAATTTCTTCGATGACGCTGGTGGTGCTTTCCCGTACATCAAATTCCATACCTGGTATGTAAAATTTTGGAAAATACGTACAAGTTGTTGAGTTTAATGTTAAATTAATTATTATCTTTATTTTGTATCACTAATAATAATATAATTTTAATACTAGGACTTAAATTAAATAATATTATATCGACGAATACAAATTGTATGATTAATACAGTGTTTATAATAGTGGAAAATATCACCTGTTACTATAGCACTGCTGTAATATGTAACTTCTTGTAAAAATAAAGATTTGAATTGAATTGTAGTGTTAAAGCATCAAAATACAACTTTTTATTGATACTGGTTCTGATTTCCTCGTCGTTTTCTTCCTGAACGTCGTTCCGCCGAGAACTAAGAGCTGAGAACTGCTGCAATTAGAAACAGAATCAATACCTAACGTTTTTCTAACGTAGAATCTTAACTTGGGACTCGGAAATAACTTCTTATAGAGATGTGTTGTAACTGATATGATGTGCCTATGATTGGTTATGATTTTCTTGCTCATTATCAACTTTATCCGATTGTTGTACAAAATCCTCGTAGATGGAACCACTGGCCTTCGTGCTTCAGGATTGGGTTTATGCTTTGCCTCTTGCTCTCGGCTTTCGAACTGCTTTTAAATATGACATCAAGCTTACTGCAGCTGAGCTTACTTATGGAGAAATTTTACATATACCTAGTTAACTCTTTTTTCGAATCTCAATAATCACAATCTTGATGATTTCAGGCAGCTTTACGAGAGTTCGTTTCCTTTACGACTTTCTCCAGCATCAAGACAATGTCAAACTGCGGTTTTTATCTTAAAATAACTGGCAAATTGCAGTCATATTTTTTTGAGTGAAGGACCAATGTTAAAAGCGTTGCAATCACTATAAACTGGACCTCACAAAATTCTTGATCGAGATGGCAAAACTGTAAAAAATTTGTAACAAGCCTACCGAAGTGTCTATCGATTGTGTGAAACCAGCTTTCATTCTGCAACAAGTACCTGTATCTATTCCTGGTGCCCCGCATATACCCACTGCTACACCTTTATCTATATCTACTTCGCCGTTCCGGTTTCAAGGATGTTTTGAACCAATAGCCAACGTTACTGTCCAGGGGTTAGCGTGGCAAGGACAATAGTGCCACATGGTTCGGTGCCTAGCAATAACCACCATATGTTACTGATTATTATTATTATTAAGACAGTTGTTTGTTTACTTTGGTAATATTTAAGAACAGTCTATTATTGCACTCAATATAAACACACATTTTATTTATTTCAATAGGAATCAACCCAAACTTTGCCTATAACTTTGGAATCCCTTTGAGGATCAGTTTTCACCAACAGGATTCACTTCATTTGTTCATTAGCTGCCTTTTTGTCCACAAAACGACTTCAATCGCTGTGGAGTTTAATAAGCATCCTGCTTCAGACGTCCTCCTGAGGGTCGGGTTGGAGGAGCTTGTCAACCTTATGGAATTTAGAGTACTCGCCTTCAAGGAGGTGATCACCGAGTACAAGAGGAGTGTTGCGCGCGCAGGTAGAGATCCCGACCATCGGTAGCGAACGTTTCATCCCAGAAATATTTAAACCAGCTCACACAAACGAATAAAGTTTACAGTATTGAAAAATTTTACGAAACGTTTTTGAAATAGCACAAATTATAAATAAAACGTGATGTTCTGAGACTTTTTCTCTCTCTCTTTGTGTTCCCTTTATTAGTAAGGCTCAGCATAATATTAGTATATTGAATAAAGGTGTGCTTAAGAGAAGAACTATCTTTTTCATGGAGGATTTATCGTTATAAGGTAGGGAGCGCAACAAAGTCTGCAAATTATTACATATGACGTTACTAACAATTTTTCTTTTGAAAAAAAATAATTTTATTCAAATAATTTGATAATTACATACTATTATACAATGTATAATATTGTGCATAATATATAATAGTATGTATCTATATATATAAAAATGAATGTTTGTATGTTTGTCCTTTATGGAATCGTGAACTATTGGACCGATCATGATGAAAATTTGTACGTATATGTATTTTTCCACGGAGAAGGTTTATAAGCTATGCCCATCCCTTTCCCGATTCAGGATTCCGCCCCACTGGTTACAGAAATACCCATAAGAAATGCATTGCAGCAAACATATGTTAACGTCTTTTCAAATTTTTAATCAGCTGTTCTTTGTAAACATATATTACACTTATAGTTTTAAAGCATAGAGTAAGCTTAAGAGAAACGACAAATTTTGTTTAAACTGTTTCTGCAATCACTGTTAAACATAGACTTTACTATCCAGATAATACAATTCAAATTTGACGTAAAAATTCACCTTTAACTGCAATATTTATTTAATATAAACCATGCTCATGCTTGATCAGAAGAGCAATGCAGATATCATAATTACTATCTTACGTTGGCTACAAATATAAAGAATGTTATAAAATCAACCTTAGTTGTTTTTTTTGACAGAAGTATGGTTCTCAAAACTCCGTGTGTACATATTCTCTCGATCGAGACAACAAAGCAAGCTCAATCGTGGCATCGGAGATATAACTAATTTAATCTAAAATTTATTATAGTAAAAAAAAAAATTTACTAAGTAATATAAGGACTTCGGTTCTTAAGATTTGCGTGCGAAGCCGTGGGTAACAGCTAGATAGAGGCAGGAATATGGTACATACCTTCATAATACGCCCAAGAGGCTCACGATGGAACGACTATCAATTATCTCAGCAATGTTTAGAATGTGATAGAAAAAGAATAAGTGAATATAGTGTACTGTTTTCAACGGGAAATTGCGTGCGAAGCCGCGGGCAACTTTTGCAAAAAATTATTGAAATGCGCAGCAAAGCGCGCCGGGCCCGCTAGTACATAATATAATATTATTACATTATTATATTTATGATGAATTAACATCTAAAAGAATCTAACTGTGTTCTAAACTATTTTTATAGCAAGGCGAAGGTACGACGAAGTCCGCAACTGGTTTTAATGTAATGAAAAGCATAAGTTGCTAAAATGCTAGTAATACATATTATTTAAAAACGTTATTTAATTCAAAAAGCTTATTACACTGCTGATAAATTTGTAAATAAAATCCATCCATATTATAGATCAGGGGTTCTGAACTCCACGGGGGATAGCGGAATAACATGTTGTAGGCCGCAGAAGAGTCACGGAATAAAAAGCTACGTTTTTATTTATAACAGTCCAACCCAAAATGAGTAAGATTATATGTATGTAGGTGTGTGGGTTTGTCGTTAAAAGTTATTTTCTATTGATTACACTAATTATTTCAATAAATTAATCGATAAACCTTTAAATGGGAGACAGAAGCACTTGGCAAGCAAGTGCTAGCCTCTACTCATCTAAGTACAAGACTGTGCCGCGCCCATGTTCACATGACACAATATCGCGCTTGCGGTGTCGACGCCTCTTGGCTCCTCTTAAGACATGGCTGCTGTATTGACACCTCTACCGACACCTTCTCTTTTCAAACCACTGGACTAGATTCGATATCAACTGCATGATTTCGTTTTAATAACACAAGATCGAACTACATAACAAATTCTAAGGGTAAACACAATTAAATACGCTGTAGAATTCTGTAAAACAGCTGGCTAATTTAGTTTATGATTATAAAGTAAACGAAAATATTCCTGAAAAAAATAAACTTTATGTAATGAATGTTACAAAATACACTACTCATAATATTGTTTAAGCTCAATAAGATCAAGGATAGCCTATGTGTTGAGTCCTAAGCTTGTTTGTCCATAGTTAAAAAACTGACATTTGAATATTGTAAAATAGGCTTTATGGATTTTATAATAACAAAATAAACTAAAATATTCCTACTGCACTTAAAAACCAATATATATATATGAAGCCTTTCCGTTCAAATGGAGCTAAGTGCCAAAATTTCCAAAAATAGTTTTTTCTAATTAAAGTAGTCTATGTTCCAACGTGATTCCATATCTAAAGGAGCTATGTGCCAACTGTTTCTGTTAGTTGCAATCAATGATCACAGATGGTGCCGGTGGCAACTCCAGCTGGCCTTCAGTGCTATTGGAGCTAAGTGCCGGCAACCATTTTAAGCAGCTGTGAGTACTGTGAGTTGTGTAATAAATAAAAAGTATATTGTATTATGCTGTAATATGGATAATCAAAAGTTAAAAGCGTTTAGTGAAACTCCTAAGGATAATGAATCTTTTAAAATTAAACAACGGAAAGCAAGAATAAGTGGAAAGCCATACATTATTCGAAGCAAAGAGAAAGGTTACAAAGAAGTGTCTGCAAAAGATCCACCTTTTACACAGGTAGGTTAATTAGTAAGCTAAAGTTGTTTTTTCAATTAATTTGATTGTAACTTAAACAATATTATATTATTTTGAGTAAGTTTTGTTGTTTGTAGTTATAGTTAATGAATAAATACTACAATAATTTTTAGCAACATAACCTAACATAAGTTATATTTTTACGGAATTTATTTCTAAAATCCAGGAGTAGGTAGGCTACTTGAACTTTGTGTAAAGTAAAATAATAGTGTATAATTTAACAGTATGGCTGCTGTTATCCCGTATCTCATTTAGCCCCACTACTACAAACTACGGATAACGGTAGCCTATATTTTAAGATTAGAGTAGGCCTAAGGTAAAACTCATAAATCGTTAAGCCGTAGATAAAATTCTGAACTGAATCCAAAACCAATGTTTTATTCTTTTCGTATAATAATTTAATTAACATTATCCTATATAAAACTTATGTCAATCTTATTACCCATTTAACCATACTATTTCCTAAGCAATTTTATTACTTTCAGGAAAAGTGCAAATGCAAGTACAAATGCAGTGAATTATCTGATGACTACAAAATGAAGTTATTTAAAGAGATCCATGAGCTTGACAAGAACGGACAGAACACATACTTGCTTGGGCTGATAGAGATTCTCCCAGTTCAGAGGAGGCGACATGGTAAATATGATACCCCAACAGAAAGCCGACGTCCAAAATACTGTGAGTTACATCGTGCCAAATGGGAAAGGACACCATATCCGGGTATGTAAAAACACATTTATGGCTATATTTGGAATTAAGTCATCCAAAAGAGTACAAAATCTTGTGGCAAATAAAAAAATGGGCAATACTGTTGTGAAGGATACCAGGGGAGGATTGAAAACTTTCAAATACACTCTGGCTGATAGAAATTTGGTCAAGGACCATATTAAATCCATACCATCTGAACCTAGCCACTACAACAGAAACCGATCTGATTATGAATACCTGAGCCAAGATCTCAATCTGTATCGCCTATACAAGGCGTTTATGGAAAAATTTCCTAATATTAAAATCTCATACAATTTCTATTCCATAGTTTTTAAGAATGATTTTCCAAATCTAAAATTTAGGAAACCTCGTGTTGATACATGTAAAAAAATGTGACCGCCTAAAACTCGAAATGACTAGTAAAGACCCAGTCGTTGTTAGACAAGCGAAGATTGAACAAGAACAACACCATCGTAAAAGTGAATCAGCTTATACATCAATGACGTCTGACAGTATCAGTTCCGCCTCTCCTACCAGTAATACTTGCACTGTTTGTAATTGATCTTCAAAAAGTATTCCCAATCCCGAAATTAACACATTCAGACATGTATTATGCACGTCAGTTATCATGCTACAATTTTGGCATTCACGTGACTGACACCAGTGATGGTATTATGTGCCTTTGGCATGAAGGCCAATCGTCTCGTGGTGGAAACCAAATGGCGTCTTGTTTGTTCAGAGTAATAAACAACATGAACTTGACTAATAAGCGTCAGTTAACAATTTGGAGTGATAATTGCTGCGGCCAGATAAAGAACAGAATGATGGTGTTCATGTATATGAATTTGATTTCCCTGGACTTATTTGACCAAATTAACCACAAGTTTCTTGTTGTGGGACATAGTTTTTCTCCAGCTGATAGAAATTTTGCAATCATTGAAAAACGTTGGAAGCGTGTACAAGCTGAAACGCCTGACGATGTTAAGCGTGCTATAATCACATCCCGCCACGAAAGACCATTCAAAGTTGTAGAGATGGCTGAACAGTTCCTTGACTTTGATCAAGCTGCTTCTTCCATCATAAACACCAAAAAGTTAGGTATATCTACAGCTTCCTGGATCCGTATAGAAAAAAAGAAACCAGGAGTAGTACAAACAAAAAAGACGTTCAATGAGATTGAACCATGGATAGATCACTACGTTTTCAACCCTGGTGTAAATGAAAGGACTCTACAAACAGTCAATCTTGAATCCTTACCAGAAACTGTAGATTTATCAATCGCCAAAAAAGAAGATTTGAGGAAAATGTTACCTTATATAAAAGAAGAAAACAGGAAATTTTTTGAAAAAATTTGTATAAACTAACTGATTACAATGACATTTCAATATAATGTTAACAATATTTCATTTTTACCCTGTACGTTTTTATAATTAATTGTACGTTTTTCATTAAACATGTTTTACTACCATGATATCTTGTTCTTTTTTAATACCTGGACTTAGCTCTTTTAGAACGTCTATGCATAAGGCACATAGCTCTTTTCCAAAAATGTCAATTAAAAATTTTTTTTTAAATATTTTCATTACATATAAAAGATTTTTAAAGACATAGAAGAGTTCATATATTTATAGAAACCATGTTTACTTAATTTCAATTAAGAAAAATAATTATAATACGAATAAAACAGTGTTTTGTTGTTTTCCAAAAGTTCTTAAAATGGCACATAGCTCCATTTGAACTGGAAGGCTTCATATATAAATGAATGTTTGTGTGTTTGTCCTTTACGGAATCGTAAACTAATTAACCGATGATTATGAAAATTTGTATGTATTTTTCTACGGAGAAGGTTTATATGCTATGCCCATTGATGTAACTCACCACCAGGTGGCGCTGCAAAAGATAAAAGTTTTCAAAGCGCCTGCACATTATAAACTGCAATTACGTATAATAAATAGGCAAACACTATTTGAAGACGATACGTTTTCACACACACACACACACACACGCGCGCGCGCGCGCGCACACACACGCGCGCGCGCACACGCGCACACACACACACACACACACAGAGAGACACACACACATACAGACACAGACACACACACACACAGACAGACAGACAGAGAGAGAGAGAGGGAGAGAGAGAGAGAGAGAGAGAGAGAGAGAGAGAGAGAGAGAGAGAGAGAGAGAGAGAGAGAGAGAGAGAGAGAGAGAGAGAGAGAGAGAGAGAGAGAGAGAGAGAGAGAGAGAATTTGACAATTTCTTTATTTACCCTGCCCTGATTCGGTCCATTGTTCCGCTCTTCCATCAGGACAGGCACAACATTTACAACTCATTTACAAATTGAGCAGTGGCTAAGGCTAACAGAGTTCAAACAAAACACTGCGCAAAAAAACTAATACTAATAAAAATACCACACAACTAAAATTTACAATATAGTAATAAAAGAATTATATTCAATATATCTATTATATAAAAATGAAACTGTTCGTGTGTAACAGCATCACTCACAAACGGCTGGACGGATTCGCCTAATTTTTTTTTTAATTTGTTCGTCTTGATCTGTAGAAGGTTATAGGATACTTTTTATTCCTTTCCCGATTCAGGATTCCGCCCCACTGGTTACAGAAATACCCGTAAGAAATGCATTGCAGCAAACATATGTTATTAAGTGAAAGAGTCTTTTCAAATTTTTAATCAGCTGTTCTTTGTAAACATATATAATGCGACAAAAAATATATTTATATATAATTTAATTACTACACTTATAGTTTTAAAGCATAGAGTAAGCTTAAGAGAAACGACAAATTTTGTTTAAACTGTTTCTGCAATCACTGTTAAACATAGACTTTACTATCCAGATAATACAATTCAAATTTGACGTAAAAATTCACCTTTAACTGCAATATTTATTTAATATAAACCATGCTCATGCTTGATCAGAAGAGCAATGCAGATATCATAATTACTATCTTACGTTGGCTACAAATATAAAGAATGTTATAAAATCAACCTTAGTTGTTTTTTTTTGACAGAAGTATCAGGAATGTGGTACATACCTTCACAATGCGCCCAAGAAGCTCACGAAGGAACGACTATCAATTATCTCAGCAATGTTTAGAATGTGATAGAAAATGAATAAGTGAATATAGTGTACTGTTTTCAACGGGAAATTGCGTGCGAAGCCGCGGGAAACTTATTGAAATGCGCAGCGAAGCGCGCCGGGTCCGCTAGTTAATTATATAAATATGTTAAATACTAAATATAACACTGCACACAAAAAATACTAATATAAATAAAAATACCACACAACTAAAATTTTACAATATAGTAATAAAAGATTTATATTTAATACACTAAATATAAATGTGTTAAATACAAAATATAACAATGCACACAAAACTGCACAAAAAAACTAAATTTAATAAAAATACCACACAACTAAAATTTTTCAATATAGTTATAAAAGAATTGTATTTAATATATTAATGATATAAATTTATGATTCACTTATAAATGATATATTATCAACTATAATAATATTATAAGATCTTGGTTCAGGCTGTTTTAGTTATACCTTAATAAAAAATTTTGTTTAAGTCTTTTGTGAAAGATACCTTCACCAGATGCTTGTTTAATATCTATCTAGGGTATTCATTAATCTAATTGACAACATGAAAAGAATTCGTATAAAACACAGTTCTATGTATAGGATATTGTAAAGTTATATTTCCAAGTCTAGTCTGCCTAGAATGTACATTTTGCATGGTTATGTATTTTTCAAACAGATATTCAGGTTTTCTTTTAGCTAACAATTTATACATTAAAGACAAGACACTGTATTGTAACCTTTCATTTATTTTTAACCATCCTAACAATTTATAATATGGTGTAACATGTTCATCTATTTTTAAATTAAAAATATATCGTATGCACGCATTTTGTGCTCTTTGAAGTTCGTTTATTTCATTATTCTTTAAATCGCACATGGCTGCACAAACATAATCTATGAATGGAAAAACCAATGTAGAAATCAGCCGCTTTTTTATTTCAATTGACGGCTTGAAACACATCTTTTTAAATTGGTATATACATTGGAAAACTTTTTTAACTATATAATTAACTTGATCAGACCACTTAAAATTATTACTTAATCTTAAACCTAAATTAATAACACATTTCTCATAATTTAATGATTCCTCATTAATTTTTACTGACACTATATTATTAAAATCAATGTTATTTAAAATTCGTGAATACCCAATAATTATAGGTTTACATTTTGATACATTAAGATGTAAACCATGATTCATACACCATCTATACAAAACTTTTAAATCTTCGTTAATTAATTAAACAGCATTATTAATATTGTCACAATTACTATGAATATAAAGCTGCATATCATCAGCGTACAACATGGTTTTACTAAACACTACTGAATCTCCTATTCTATTAATATAAATGGAAAACAACATTGCTGATAAAGTAGACCCTTGGGGTACACCGACACTATTCAATTTCCAATCCGAAAAATTGCCTTCAGCTGTTTTGACCCTTTGGTATCTGTCACAAAGATAAGCACCAAACCACTTTATTGCATCAAAATTAAAATTATATGACTCTAATATTGACAGTAAAAGTTCATGATTTTACAGTATCAAAGGCTCTAGAAAAATCAAGTAGCATTAACACAGTCAATTGCCTTTGATCCATTGCTCTTCTTATGTCATCGGTTACTCTAATCAAAGCTGATTGTGTGCTAAATGAGGCTCTATATCCAGACTGATATTTATATAAAATATTATTATCATTTAAAAACTTATATACTTGTTGATACACTAACTTATCTAATACTTTACCTAAAACACATAATAAGTTTATTGGTCTATAATGCTTACACTCTACTGGATTTTTTATTTTAAGAAGTGGTAGGACTAAGGAATATTTCCACTGACTAGGATATACACATTTCTCCAATGAATAATTAAAAATATGACACAGTACAAGTTTTATCTCTTCAAAAATTAATTTAATAAACCTTACTTGAATACCATTATTACCAACGGCATTAGATGATATATCCATTAAAGCTTTGTGTATAACTTCACTATTAACTTGGTCAAACTTAAAACTACCATAATTAGCACTATTTCTTTCTGATTTGTAATAATCTATTAGATCAATATCAATGTCATTGTTTATACCACAGAAATACTCATTAAGGCTATTTAAATCAACTACAGGACTTGGATTACTTTTTGGTTCTTTGCTACTTCCAAAGTTTTTTAAGGCACCCCACACTTTTTTACTACTCTTATCTGGCCCCAACACACTTGAGAAATATTGATTTCTAGCATCTCTAATTACAGTCTTTACTCTATTTCTAATAATTTTATAATTTTCCCATATTTGATATTCTTTAGTTTGTACATATCTTTTATAAATTACATTCCTTTCTTCCATCAAATTTTTTATTCTATCATTTAGCCATGGGCATGGATTCCTTTTATTTGACACATTTCTAACACATAAATGTTTATTAAAAAGTTATTGAGATTATTTTCCAAATATAGTACTTTATCATCTATGAATTCACTCGTAAAAACATCATTCCACTCTAGCGAATTACAATCTTGTTTCAACTGTTCCAAATTTACATTTTTAAAATCTCTTATAGCAATACTACCCTTACTAGCTAACAGTTTGTTCTTTAAATTTATCTCAACATATATGACATCGTGATAAGACATTCCAGATACATGTAACTGACCAAATTTCATAATTCTAGATTATTATTTCTTATTATCAAGTCTAATAAAGAATCAGTATCAGGTCTCTATGATAAGTCGAATTCAATGGCAAAATATACAAACTTAAATTATTTACAAAGTTTAACATTTGTTCTCTTTTTCTGAAAAAGATCTATCAGTCTTCAAATCAATATTGAAATCTCCTATCAAAATAACATTATCATAAGAGGGTAACAAATTTCCTACTAATTGATAAAATTCACACATATAACCTGCTTTAGGTGGCCGGTACATAACACACAATAACAACCTCCAATTACAACACAATTCAATTAGTATAAACTCAGGTTTCTTACTATATTTTTTCTCAGATGAGGCAACAACTTTATAACTAATATGATTTTTTATATAAACAGCTACACCTCCTCCTTCCTTATCCTCCCTATCATGACGTATTAATGTGTAGTCATCCATCAAATAAGACACAGATGGAATATTTGGTTTCAAGAAAGTCTCGGATACTGCTATAACATCAAACAGTTTATCATTAAAGGTACTTAAAAAAGTATCTCTATGAGCGATAATACTTTCAACGTTTACATGAACTAACTTTAGAAACTTTGTTTTACTATTAAAAATATCCTTTAAATTACTTAAAGACAAAGGCTCTTGATCAAATTCTAAACTACTTGTCATTGATACAACAAATGAAAGTTTTACACCCTATTACTAAAATCACTTTACATAATAAACATAACCCGAAATAATACATTAGACAAACAAACGAAAATATATAAACACCCATTTTAACACTACACACATAAAAGTTAACACCCTGAAACCAGATATGACATCACGCTAATTTTTCTACGTCATCCAAACTGTCGACAACTACCACCCTGTCTCCTTGATTTTTCCGAAGAAAAATACGTCCATTTTTCACCCAAATAAATGTATATTGTTTTTCTCGTTGGGCTATTCTAGCAGCATTCAACAGCTTGCGTTTATCTTGAGTCAGACTTTCATTTATGTACACAGGTGAGGCCTCCCCTCCCATGAACCCAAGGTCACGAGTATTTACATTCCGCTTCTTCCGCCGCATCAAAATAAACCGTTCCTTATCCAGTTTTCTCAGGAATGTTACAACAATAGATCCTGGTTTAGCGGGGCCCGCTGCAGAAACTTTTTATTCTATAACAATTGTCAATCATTTCATACCCAAAATCGAATCCAATTACCTTAGAAATATTGCTTACAATTGTTATTATGTCCTCGTCTTTGTTGTACGGTACACCATATATTTCCACAGTATTGTCCCTTAATGACTGTTCCAACTCAACAACTTTTTTAGTCAGCTGCTCATTGTTCTTTTTTAAGGTACAATTTACCTGACGTATAATTTCAATTTCCTTTGTAATGTAGCTTAAATTCATGTCTATTGACTTAATTCTTACAGAGTTTTCCTGCACCCACTCAGAGTAAATGCACCCAAGAGAGATCGAGAGAGAGAGAGAGAGAGAGAGAGAGAGAGAGAGAGAGAGAGAGAGATTCTACATCGACGTTGGTAATATGCACTAGAACCAGAAGTGCTCATAAACGAGCAAGGCTTACGACAAGCGTGCGAAGCCCCGGGAAACAGCTAGTTACATATAAGAATGTCGGTATGTAAGAACTGTTAAAAGAATAGCTTATACCAAACTCCACACAGGGCTATTTTCACTCTGAGCCGTTCATCCTATCAATGAATAAAATAAAATAAATTCAAAATACATTAAACACGCGCTTCAATGTTGTACAAAATACATGACTTTGATTTTACAATGATGAAGCAAATGAAAATTCTTGTTCAACATTAAACATTAGTTTTCACAAAAAGTTAGAAGGCCTACTTTTAATGTTTACCAAGTGCTTGATTAGTCTTGACTATCTTTAAAATGTCTACTAAAAGTTAAACTAAAAGCTGTTCATATTGATGCTCAGTCATTGAGGGGACAATATCAGTGGACGATATCAGAGCTATATTTCGGCATCAAACTTTTCATATTATTTTAGTATCAGAGTCATGGCTAAAGCCGAGTATTCAGTGGTGAGGTATAAATATGTGGATACGTTCTCCGCAAAAATGACAGGCTCAATAAAAGGGGTGGAGGTGTTGCGGTATACACCAGACAAAAGGTAAGGGTTAAATTACTAGACTCTTCGCCTCTGGAGTATGAATATCTGGAGCAGCTTAACCTGAATATCTGTTCTTAGAAATTATATTGCCTGGTTCGGATGCCCTACTTCTTAAAGTTATTATCGTCATCCTAAGACTGGGCGTCTAACCAACTTTGAGATTTTTCTCTTACGCCTGATGCCTAGCTAAATTCGTGTCCTGATCATGGCTGACATGAACACTGATTTACTCATGAAAGCACCGAACAGTGATTATAGACAACTGACTTCTGTGTTTAATTGTTGCAACATGTATATTCTACTACTAGACTACACAGTACACTGCTGATTCCCACACCCTCTTAGACATTATTGCAGTTAACGATCTTAATGATATCGTTCACGAAGGACAACTTAAAATTCATTCAGTTTCAAAACACGATCTTATTTTCTGTGTAAATAAGCCTAAGTGTACTGAAAATTTATATATATATATATATATATATATATATATATATATATATATATAAGGAATTTAGGTATTTGGATGACGATTCTTTCCTAGAAGATGTACTTCAAACACGATGGCACTGTTGCACTGTTGTGTAGTCAGACGACTATTAAATTCACTTATTCTGTCACATTTCAACAAACATGTTTTAATTGTTAAAAGGGGAGGGTATAAAATGAAAATGTGCCCAGTGCATTGGATCACTCAAGATATTTTTAGTTTGGTGGCTCAACGAGACGCAGTCTATCGGACTGGCGATGCGGTGGCCATGGATCAGTATCGCCGGCTCCGAAACAGTTGCTCATGTTATGGGTGGAGATACATCAAACCATTATTTGTCAACAGGAAACAGACTTCATCAGTCATGTGGCGTAATGTGAAAAAGTTGGTCTTTGCCAAGCAGCCCTCACCAGTCCCAGACTCAAGTTATCTTGAGTGATTTAAATGTTTATTTTCTCTTATTTCTCGACCAAAAAATAATGTTGCTCTGCAAAATTATATCCATTAACTGCAAAGTCTAGCCCCCACAGAGCAACCATATTCTCTGTTCTGAAAGGTTCTGAAATGTTTCTGTTTGATTTTTAAGATTAATGTTTGGTACATTACATGTATATATATATATATATATATATATATATATATATATATATGTTTAGAACCTCAGCACTTGCTGGTCCAGGAGCGTAAATCGTGCGTACCTTGTTGGTCATCGCGCCTCATGCTGGTCCGGCCTGGAACGTGTTGGTCCGGACCCGCAAGTTACGAGGTTCTGTATAGAGCGTGTAACATCCTGGACCAAGAAGTGCTGCTTGCCTGTAGAGTTCATTCGATTGTACAGTAGCTCGCCTATCGTGAGTATAACGAACTAAATACTCGAATGAGGGGAAATCCCCCACCATTCTCGGACCAAGATTTGCCGAGTTTCTGTACAGGACATACTGTCGAACGTTGAATAAAGTGCTTTCTCAAATCAGTCTTTGTTGCCGTTTAACAGCATACAATGTTGTATAGAAGCAGTCTGTATTAGCCAATGTATTAGCCTATCTACTCATTCACACACAATTATACATACAAAAAGTTCCTCATCCAGACAAACAGGCAATGCCTATATCAGATCCTGTTAAAACGTGTTTTGATTTTAATTTTATATTCCCAGGCGGCATTCCATGAACTCACATACCGTGTCAAAGGCACCTGACACCAATAGGCGTTGAAGACGAGATTTAAATTTTTTGGTACTGCCAATGTTTTAAGATTCTCAGGGAGCCTATTAATCAACCTAACACCAGCCTGCGATGGAAAATTATGAGACGCCACCGTTCGATGTGGTTGACTGCGATAGTTGTCCCTGCCTCTTGTCTCATACTGGTGAATGTTCCTTCCCTGCGCCAATGTGCTATTACAGAACACAGCCACCTCGAAGATGTGGAGGCAGGGCAAGGTCAGTAAACCCAGCTCCCTGAAGGCATCTCTGCACGACTATCTTCTCTTTAATTTTGAAATGATTCGTTCAGCTTTCTTTTGAAGGCGAAACACTCTTTCCAGTTTGTTGTTTGCACAGCTGCCCCAGAGTCTTACTCCATATGCAAGGTGCGGATAAACAAGGGTAAAATAAGCCATTCTCAGGATGTCGTGAGAACAGTGTTTTGCCAGATTCCGCAAAGCATACAAACCTGAAGTTACTCTGGAACAAACACTTTCAACATGATTGTCCCAGGTCAGACCTCGATCTAGGTAAATCCCTAGGAATTTGATGGAGTCAGATTCCTCTAAGAGTTTGTCATCTACCAGGACAGCAGGTCATGCACTACCTTCACGCTGTCTCAGACAAAAACCAATTTTGTTTGATTTTGAGCTGTTTTGTTTTCAAATTGATTTCGGAAAAAAATTGGATGCATGTATTCACTGTGACATATGAATTAATTTCAATCTTCTGCACAGAATTTGCAGTAATGCAGAGAGTCGTATCGTCAGCATATTGAATCACCTTTCCATTCTGGATCGGTGAGTTCAAATTGTTAACGTAAATGGTAAAAAGCACTGGCCCAAGGATCGATCCCAGAGGGACGCCATTTGCCATTTTCAATTTTTCTGACATGGCATTTGAGATCTGCACGCACTGGTATCTATCCTTCAAGTAGGTCGAGATCCACCTGTGTGGCAGACCCCGTATTCCACGTGTCTCTAACTGATGCATCAGTGTCCTATGATGCACGCAGTCAAAAGCCTTAGACAGATCGAGAAATATGCTGAACACCTTATCCCGTCTCTCAAAACCATCGACAACAATATCCACAAGACTTGAAACCGCATCAATTGTTGATCTGTTTTTACGGAAGCCGAATTTTTCAGGACACAGTATGTCATATCTTTCCAGAAAACGTTGTAGTTGATTCAAAAATGCCTTTTGAAAGATTTTGCTGAAAATTGACAAGATTGCGATTGGGCGGTAATTTTTGGTTTGATGAGGATCTTCTTTCTTAAAAATCGGGGCAATATTTGCTGTTTTCAAATCTTCCGGGTAAACTCCAGATTGAAATGAGGAGTTTACCACTTTTTTAGTGGATTCAAGATATGCTTGGAGCATTTTTTGACTAGCCACATGGACATACCACTGTTGTCACAAGATTTCTTTTAATTTAGCCTTTACACAATATCAGCCATCTCAGCCTCATCGACAGGGGTCAAGATCATAGACGATACCGGTTCTCTACCAAGATTGCGGGAGAGGGTTTCAGTGAAGCACGCATCACACGAACCAACTGAGGCAAAATACTTGTTAAATTCGTAAGAAATGTTTTGAGGGTCATCTATAAGTTGGTTTTCAACGAGCAGAAAACATTGTTTTGATTTTTGTATTGGATGTTCTCGCTTTACGGATTCATTAACTATTTTCCATGCTGTTTTGAAAAGTTCTTGGTATTCTTTAATATTTTGTTTAATTCATAGGCTTTATCAGCTTTTGTTACTTTCTTATATATTCTTATATAACTTTTGAAAGATCTTTGGAAATTTTCGTTGTTTGTATTAATGAGTGATGTTTTTCACGAGATGTGAGAATACCTTGTGTAATCCAAGTATTCTTATGTCGCTTACTGCGTACTTTGAATTTTAATGTAAGGACATGAAATATTTAAATAATAGAGAAAGCGTTCATTAAAAGCATTGTACATTTTATTTGGACACTGAATGTTATTTGAACAATTCCAATTTTCTTGGAACAACTAATCCAATCAACTTGGAACTTTAATTGTGAAAAATGCTCAATACTTTGTAAATTATGTGTATTAAATGTTTCATTGTCCTGATGAAATTTTTTTTCATGTCCACAAGGGTCCGTCTTGGCATATCAAGCGCTCGAGGCATATCGGTTACCCGACATCTCTAAATCCTCACCACCATCACCATCGACCCTTGACGCTGGCAGTGTATGCTGTTTGTTTATTTTAATTGCTCGTAATCATTTTTAGCGTGTGTTCACTTTGTAGATACTAACTCGTGATTATCTGTAACATAAAATGGGTATTTTCACAGGGAGATGACGTCGTGGTAGAAAGCGGTTATGACCTCTGGATGACCTCAAGAGATCGGGGTTAAACCACACCCAACTCCAACATAATTGAGACCACCACATATGGGGGAGAGGACGTGTTCTCCTTCCCACCACGGCCGTGGTATGCCGTAAGTCCAAAATGCAGAGGAGCAGTAGCCGTTGCAGGTTCCAGTTGTCAACGCCAAAGATCATCGCCTTTTAGTACATCGTGTTGCTGTTAAAGTGCCGCCTTTATGGTCAGAAAAACCTAGCCTGTGGTTCAACCAGGCCGACTCTTAATTCATAATTTCGAACGAGATAACGACGTTCCACCATGTTGTTTCTCATTTGGACGCACGTATTGCTGTAGAAATCTAAGATATTACAACAAATCCTCCAACACAAAAGTCACACACGTTTTTGCGTTCAAAATTTATCACACGGTTATCTGCATCTGAAGAACAACATGTGCTAGTCTCACAACGCAATTGGAATTAATACTCAAAAAACTTGCTGACAACTTTTGACTTCTTAAAAGTCCAGCTCCTACACGAAAAGCTGAATTTGCGGATCGGGTTTGCCGGTATAATTCACTGTATTTGCGTATGACTGGTTTTCATCTAAACACCATCTCATTGAATTAAACATATTTCCGCTCACATGCATATATATCTATCAAACACTATCATTTGTAAAGCATAACCCTCTCAGTTTCACTCAATCATCCTACCTTATAAGACATAGAAATAATATGATCCTTCCACTTCATAACACATCTTATTACGAAAAGACACCTGGCTATATGGGAAGAAAACTGTATAATAAACTCCCAATATTCCTTAAAAAACGAACCATCAATAACAATCTTCAGAAAGAGGCTCCGTGAGCTCCTCATGGATGGCATGTTCTACTCAGTAGACCAATTTCTTCGATGACGCTGGTGGTGCTTTCCCGTACATCAAATTCCATACCTGGTATGTAAAATTTTGGAAAATACGTACAAGTTGTTGAGTTTAATGTTAAATTAATTATTATCTTTATTTTGTATCACTAATAATAATATAATTTTAATACTAGGACTTAAATTAAATAATATTATATCGACGAATACAAATTGTATGATTAATACAGTGTTTATAATAGTGGAAAATATCACCTGTTACTATAGCACTGCTGTAATATGTAACTTCTTGTAAAAATAAAGATTTGAATTGAATTGTAGTGTTAAAGCATCAAAATACAACTTTTTATTGATACTGGTTCTGATTTCCTCGTCGTTTTCTTCCTGAACGTCGTTCCGCCGAGAACTAAGAGCTGAGAACTGCTGCAATTAGAAACAGAATCAATACCTAACGTTTTCTAACGTAGAATCTTAACTTGGGACTCGGAAATAACTTCTTATAGAGATGTGTTGTAACTGATATGATGTGCCTATGATTGGTTATGATTTTCTTGCTCATTATCAACTTTATCCGATTGTTGTACAAAATCCTCGTAGATGGAACCACTGGCCTTCGTGCTTCAGGATTGGGTTTATGCTTTGCCTCTTGCTCTCGGCTTTCGAACTGCTTTTAAATATGACATCAAGCTTACTGCAGCTGAGCTTACTTATGGAGAAATTTTACATATACCTAGTTAACTCTTTTTTCGAATCTCAATAATCACAATCTTGATGATTTCAGGCAGCTTTACGAGAGTTCGTTTCCTTTACGACTTTCTCCAGCATCAAGACAATGTCAAACTGCGGTTTTTTATCTTAAAATAACTGGCAAATTGCAGTCATATTTTTTTGAGTGAAGGACCAATGTTAAAAGCGTTGCAATCACTATAAACTGGACCTCACAAAATTCTTGATCGAGATGGCAAAACTGTAAAAAATTTGTAACAAGCCTACCGAAATGTCTATCGATTGTGTGAAACCAGCTTTCATTCTGCAACAAGTACCTGTATCTATTCCTGGTGCCCCGCATATACCCACTGCTACACCTTTATCTATATCTACTTCGCCGTTCCGGTTTCAAGGATGTTTTGAACCAATAGCCAACGTTACTGTCCAGGGGTTAGCGTGGCAAGGACAATAGTGCCACATGGTTCGGTGCCTAGCAATAACCACCATATGTTACTGATTATTATTATTATTAAGACAGTTGTTTGTTTACTTTGGTAATATTTAAGAACAGTCTATTATTGCACTCAATATAAACACACATTTTATTTATTTCAATAGGAATCAACCCAAACTTTGCCTATAACTTTGGAATCCCTTTGAGGATCAGTTTTCACCAACAGGATTCACTTCATTTGTTCATTAGCTGCCTTTTTGTCCACAAAACGACTTCAATCGCTGTGGAGTTTAATAAGCATCCTGCTTCAGACGTCCTCCTGAGGGTCGGGTTGGAGGAGCTTGTCAACCTTATGGAATTTAGAGTACTCGCCTTCAAGGAGGTGATCACCGAGTACAAGAGGAGTGTTGCGCGCGCAGGTAGAGATCCCGACCATCGGTAGCGAACGTTTCATCCCAGAAATATTTAAACCAGCTCACACAAACGAATAAAGTTTACAGTATTGAAAAATTTTACGAAACGTTTTTGAAATAGCACAAATTATAAATAAAACGTGATGTTCTGAGACTTTTTCTCTCTCTCTTTGTGTTCCCTTTATTAGTAAGGCTCAGCATAATATTAGTATATTGAATAAAGGTGTGCTTAAGAGAAGAACTATCTTTTTCATGGAGGATTTATCGTTTATAAGGTAGGGAGCGCAACAAAGTCTGCAAATTATTACATATGACGTTTACTAACAATTTTTTCTTTTGAAAAAAAATAATTTTATTCAAATAATTTGATAATTACATACTATTATACAATGTATAATATTGTGCATAATATATAATAGTATGTATCTATATATATAAAAATGAATGTTTGTATGTTTGTCCTTTATGGAATCGTGAACTATTGGACCGATCATGATGAAAATTTGTACGTATATGTATTTTTCCACGGAGAAGGTTTATAAGCTATGCCCATCCCTTTCCCGATTCAGGATTCCGCCCCACTGGTTACAGAAATACCCATAAGAAATGCATTGCAGCAAACATATGTTAACGTCTTTTCAAATTTTTAATCAGCTGTTCTTTGTAAACATATATTACACTTATAGTTTTAAAGCATAGAGTAAGCTTAAGAGAAACGACAAATTTTGTTTAAACTGTTTCTGCAATCACTGTTAAACATAGACTTTACTATCCAGATAATACAATTCAAATTTGACGTAAAAATTCACCTTTAACTGCAATATTTATTTAATATAAACCATGCTCATGCTTGATCAGAAGAGCAATGCAGATATCATAATTACTATCTTACGTTGGCTACAAATATAAAGAATGTTATAAAATCAACCTTAGTTGTTTTTTTTTGACAGAAGTATGGTTCTCAAAACTCCGTGTGTACATATTCTCTCGATCGAGACAACAAAGCAAGCTCAATCGTGGCATCGGAGATATAACTAATTTAATCTAAAATTTATTATAGTAAAAAAAAAAAATTTACTAAGTAATATAAGGACTTCGGTTCTTAAGATTTGCGTGCGAAGCCGTGGGTAACAGCTAGATAGAGGCAGGAATATGGTACATACCTTCATAATACGCCCAAGAGGCTCACGATGGAACGACTATCAATTATCTCAGCAATGTTTAGAATGTGATAGAAAAAGAATAAGTGAATATAGTGTACTGTTTTCAACGGGAAATTGCGTGCGAAGCCGCGGGCAACTTTTGCAAAAAATTATTGAAATGCGCAGCAAAGCGCGCCGGGCCCGCTAGTACATAATATAATATTATTACATTATTATATTTATGATGAATTAACATCTAAAAGAATCTAACTGTGTTCTAAACTATTTTTATAGCAAGGCGAAGGTACGACGAAGTCCGCAACTGGTTTTAATGTAATGAAAAGCATAAGTTGCTAAAATGCTAGTAATACATATTATTTAAAAACGTTATTTAATTCAAAAAGCTTATTACACTGCTGATAAATTTGTAAATAAAATCCATCCATATTATAGATCAGGGGTTCTGAACTCCACGGGGGATAGCGGAATAACATGTTGTAGGCCGCAGAAGAGTCACGGAATAAAAAGCTACGTTTTTTATTTATAACAGTCCAACCCAAAATGAGTAAGATTATATGTATGTAGGTGTGTGGGTTTGTCGTTAAAAGTTATTTTCTATTGATTACACTAATTATTTCAATAAATTAATCGATAAACCTTTAAATGGGAGACAGAAGCACTTGGCAAGCAAGTGCTAGCCTCTACTCATCTAAGTACAAGACTGTGCCGCGCCCATGTTCACATGACACAATATCGCGCTTGCGGTGTCGACGCCTCTTGGCTCCTCTTAAGACATGGCTGCTGTATTGACACCTCTACCGACACCTTCTCTTTTCAAACCACTGGACTAGATTCGATATCAACTGCATGATTTCGTTTTAATAACACAAGATCGAACTACATAACAAATTCTAAGGGTAAACACAATTAAATACGCTGTAGAATTCTGTAAAACAGCTGGCTAATTTAGTTTATGATTATAAAGTAAACGAAAATATTCCTGAAAAAAATAAACTTTATGTAATGAATGTTACAAAATACACTACTCATAATATTGTTTAAGCTCAATAAGATCAAGGATAGCCTATGTGTTGAGTCCTAAGCTTGTTTGTCCATAGTTAAAAAACTGACATTTGAATATTGTAAAATAGGCTTTATGGATTTTATAATAACAAAATAAACTAAAATATTCCTACTGCACTTAAAAACCAATATATATATATATGAAGCCTTTCCGTTCAAATGGAGCTAAGTGCCAAAATTTCCAAAAATAGTTTTTTCTAATTAAAGTAGTCTATGTTCCAACGTGATTCCATATCTAAAGGAGCTATGTGCCAACTGTTTCTGTTAGTTGCAATCAATGATCACAGATGGTGCCGGTGGCAACTCCAGCTGGCCTTCAGTGCTATTGGAGCTAAGTGCCGGCAACCATTTTAAGCAGCTGTGAGTACTGTGAGTTGTGTAATAAATAAAAAGTATATTGTATTATGCTGTAATATGGATAATCAAAAGTTAAAAGCGTTTAGTGAAACTCCTAAGGATAATGAATCTTTTAAAATTAAACAACGGAAAGCAAGAATAAGTGGAAAGCCATACATTATTCGAAGCAAAGAGAAAGGTTACAAAGAAGTGTCTGCAAAAGATCCACCTTTTACACAGGTAGGTTAATTAGTAAGCTAAAGTTGTTTTTTCAATTAATTTGATTGTAACTTAAACAATATTATATTATTTTGAGTAAGTTTTGTTGTTTGTAGTTATAGTTAATGAATAAATACTACAATAATTTTTAGCAACATAACCTAACATAAGTTATATTTTTACGGAATTTATTTCTAAAATCCAGGAGTAGGTAGGCTACTTGAACTTTGTGTAAAGTAAAATAATAGTGTATAATTTAACAGTATGGCTGCTGTTATCCCGTATCTCATTTAGCCCCACTACTACAAACTACGGATAACGGTAGCCTATATTTTAAGATTAGAGTAGGCCTAAGGTAAAACTCATAAATCGTTAAGCCGTAGATAAAATTCTGAACTGAATCCAAAACCAATGTTTTATTCTTTTCGTATAATAATTTAATTAACATTATCCTATATAAAACTTATGTCAATCTTATTACCCATTTAACCATACTATTTCCTAAGCAATTTTATTACTTTCAGGAAAAGTGCAAATGCAAGTACAAATGCAGTGAATTATCTGATGACTACAAAATGAAGTTATTTAAAGAGATCCATGAGCTTGACAAGAACGGACAGAACACATACTTGCTTGGGCTGATAGAGATTCTCCCAGTTCAGAGGAGGCGACATGGTAAATATGATACCCCAACAGAAAGCCGACGTCAAAATACTGTGAGTTACATCGTGCCAAATGGGAAAGGACACCATATCCGGGTATGTAAAAACACATTTATGGCTATATTTGGAATTAAGTCATCCAAAAGAGTACAAAATCTTGTGGCAAATAAAAAAATGGGCAATACTGTTGTGAAGGATACCAGGGGAGGATTGAAAACTTTCAAATACACTCTGGCTGATAGAAATTTGGTCAAGGACCATATTAAATCCATACCATCTGAACCTAGCCACTACAACAGAAACCGATCTGATTATGAATACCTGAGCCAAGATCTCAATCTGTATCGCCTATACAAGGCGTTTATGGAAAAATTTCCTAATATTAAAATCTCATACAATTTCTATTCCATAGTTTTTAAGAATGATTTTCCAAATCTAAAATTTAGGAAACCTCGTGTTGATACATGTAAAAAATGTGACCGCCTAAAACTCGAAATGACTAGTAAAGACCCAGTCGTTGTTAGACAAGCGAAGATTGAACAAGAACAACACCATCGTAAAAGTGAATCAGCTTATACATCAATGACGTCTGACAGTATCAGTTCCGCCTCTCCTACCAGTAATACTTGCACTGTTGTAATTGATCTTCAAAAAGTATTCCCAATCCCGAAATTAACACATTCAGACATGTATTATGCACGTCAGTTATCATGCTACAATTTTGGCATTCACGTGACTGACACCAGTGATGGTATTATGTGCCTTTGGCATGAAGGCCAATCGTCTCGTGGTGGAAACCAAATGGCGTCTTGTTTGTTCAGAGTAATAAACAACATGAACTTGACTAATAAGCGTCAGTTAACAATTTGGAGTGATAATTGCTGCGGCCAGATAAAGAACAGAATGATGGTGTTCATGTATATGAATTTGATTTCCCTGGACTTATTTGACCAAATTAACCACAAGTTTCTTGTTGTGGGACATAGTTTTTTCTCCAGCTGATAGAAATTTTGCAATCATTGAAAAACGTTGGAAGCGTGTACAAGCTGAAACGCCTGACGATGTTAAGCGTGCTATAATCACATCCCGCCACGAAAGACCATTCAAAGTTGTAGAGATGGCTGAACAGTTCCTTGACTTTGATCAAGCTGCTTCTTCCATCATAAACACCAAAAAGTTAGGTATATCTACAGCTTCCTGGATCCGTATAGAAAAAAAGAAACCAGGAGTAGTACAAACAAAAAAGACGTTCAATGAGATTGAACCATGGATAGATCACTACGTTTTCAACCCTGGTGTAAATGAAAGGACTCTACAAACAGTCAATCTTGAATCCTTACCAGAAAACTGTAGATTTATCAATCGCCAAAAAAAGAAGATTTGAGGAAAATGTTACCTTATATAAAAGAAGAAAACAGGAAAATTTTTTTGAAAAAATTTGTGTATAAACTAACTGATTACAATGACATTTCAATATAATGTTAACAATATTTCATTTTTACCCTGTACGTTTTTATAATTAATTGTACGTTTTTCATTAAACATGTTTTACTACCATGATATCTTGTTCTTTTTTAATACCTGGACTTAGCTCTTTTAGAACGTCTATGCATAAGGCACATAGCTCTTTTCCAAAAATGTCAATTAAAAATTTTTTTTTAAATATTTTCATTACATATAAAAGATTTTTAAAGACATAGAAGAGTTCATATATTTATAGAAACCATGTTTACTTAATTTCAATTAAGAAAAATAATTATAATACGAATAAAACAGTGTTTTTGTTGTTTTCCAAAAGTTCTTAAAATGGCACATAGCTCCATTTGAACTGGAAGGCTTCATATATAAATGAATGTTTGTGTGTTTGTCCCTTTACGGAATCGTAAACTAATTAACCGATGATTATGAAAATTTGTATGTATTTTTCTACGGAGAAGGTTTATATGCTATGCCCATTGATGTAACTCACCACCAGGTGGCGCTGCAAAAGATAAAAGTTTTCAAAGCGCCTGCACATTATAAACTGCAATTACGTATAATAAATAGGCAAACACTATTTGAAGACGATACGTTTTCACACACACACACACACACACGCGCGCGCGCGCGCGCGCACACACACGCGCGCGCGCACACGCGCACACACACACACACACACACAGAGAGACACACACACATACAGACACAGACACACACACACACAGACAGACAGACAGAGAGAGAGAGAGGGAGAGAGAGAGAGAGAGAGAGAGAGAGAGAGAGAGAGAGAGAGAGAGAGAGAGAGAGAGAGAGAGAGAGAGAGAGAGAGAGAGAGAAGAGAGAGAGAGAGAGAATTTGACAATTTCTTTATTTACCCTGCCCTGATTCGGTCCATTGTTCCGCTCTTCCATCAGGACAGGCACAACATTTACAACTCATTTACAAATTGAGCAGTGGCTAAGGCTAACAGAGTTCAAACAAAACACTGCGCAAAAAAACTAATACTAATAAAAATACCACACAACTAAAATTTACAATATAGTAATAAAAGAATTATATTCAATATATCTATTATATAAAAATGAAACTGTTCGTGTGTAACAGCATCACTCACAAACGGCTGGACGGATTCGCCTAATTTTTTTTTTAATTTGTTCGTCTTGATCTGTAGAAGGTTATAGGATACTTTTTATTCCTTTCCCGATTCAGGATTCCGCCCCACTGGTTACAGAAATACCCGTAAGAAATGCATTGCAGCAAACATATGTTATTAAGTGAAAGAGTCTTTTCAAATTTTTTAATCAGCTGTTCTTTGTAAACATATATAATGCGACAAAAAATATATTTATATATAATTTAATTACTACACTTATAGTTTTAAAGCATAGAGTAAGCTTAAGAGAAACGACAAATTTTGTTTAAACTGTTTCTGCAATCACTGTTAAACATAGACTTTACTATCCAGATAATACAATTCAAATTTGACGTAAAAATTCACCTTTAACTGCAATATTTATTTAATATAAACCATGCTCATGCTTGATCAGAAGAGCAATGCAGATATCATAATTACTATCTTACGTTGGCTACAAATATAAAGAATGTTATAAAATCAACCTTAGTTGTTTTTTTTTTGACAGAAGTATCAGGAATGTGGTACATACCTTCACAATGCGCCCAAGAAGCCTCACGAAGGAACGACTATCAATTATCTCAGCAATGTTTAGAATGTGATAGAAAATGAATAAGTGAATATAGTGTACTGTTTTCAACGGGAAATTGCGTGCGAAGCCGCGGGAAACTTATTGAAATGCGCAGCGAAGCGCGCCGGGTCCGCTAGTTAATTTATATAAATATGTTAAATACTAAATATAACACTGCACACAAAAAAATACTAATATAAATAAAAATACCACACAACTAAAATTTTACAATATAGTAATAAAAGATTTATATTTAATACACTAAATATAAATGTGTTAAATACAAAATATAACAATGCAACACAAAACTGCACAAAAAAACTAAATTTAATAAAAATACCACACAACTAAAATTTTTCAATATAGTTATAAAAGAATTGTATTTAATATATTAATGATATAAATTTATGATTCACTTATAAATGATATATTATCAACTATAATAATATTATAAGATCTTGGTTCAGGCTGTTTTAGTTATACCTTAATAAAAAATTTTGTTTAAGTCTTTTGTGAAAGATACCTTCACCAGATGCTTGTTTAATATCTAGGGTATTCATTAATCTAATTGACAACATGAAAAGAATTCGTATAAAACACAGTTCTATGTATAGGATATTGTAAAGTTATATTTCCAAGTCTAGTCTGCCTAGAATGTACATTTTGCATGGTTATGTATTTTTCAAACAGATATTCAGGTTTTCTTTTAGCTAACAATTTATACATTAAAGACAAGACACTGTATTGTAACCTTTCATTTATTTTTAACCATCCTAACAATTTATAATATGGTGTAACATGTTCATCATCTATTTTTAAATTAAAAATATATCGTATGCACGCATTTTTGTGCTCTTTGAAGTTCGTTTATTTCATTATTCTTTAAATCGCACATGGCTGCACAAACATAATCTATGAATGGAAAAACCAATGTAGAAATCAGCCGCTTTTTTATTTCAATTGACGGCTTGAAACACATCTTTTTAAATTGGTATATACATTGGAAAACTTTTTTAACTATATATAATTAACTTGATCAGACCACTTAAAATTATTACTTAATCTTAAACCTAAATTAATAACACATTTCTCATAAATTTAATGATTCCTCATTAATTTTTACTGACACTATATTATTAAAATCAATGTTATTTTAAAATTCGTGAATACCCAATAATTATAGGTTTACATTTTGATACATTAAGATGTAAACCATGATTCATACACCATCTATACAAAACTTTTAAATCTTCGTTTAATTAATTAAACAGCATTATTAATATTGTCACAATTACTATGAATATAAAGCTGCATATCATCAGCGTACAACATGGTTTTACTAAACACTACTGAATCTCCTATTCTATTAATATAAATGGAAAACAACATTGCTGATAAAGTAGACCCTTGGGGTACACCGACACTATTCAATTTCCAATCCGAAAAATTGCCTTCAGCTGTTTTGACCCTTTGGTATCTGTCACAAAGATAAGCACCAAACCACTTTATTGCATCAAAATTAAAATTATATGACTCTAATATTGACAGTAAAAGTTCATGATTTTACAGTATCAAAGGCTCTAGAAAAATCAAGTAGCATTAACACAGTCAATTGCCTTTGATCCATTGCTCTTCTTATGTCATCGGTTACTCTAATCAAAGCTGATTGTGTGCTAAATGAGGCTCTATATCCAGACTGATATTTATATAAAATATTATTATCATTTAAAAACTTATATACTTGTTGATACACTAACTTATCTAATACTTTACCTAAAACACATAATAAGTTTATTGGTCTATAATGCTTACACTCTACTGGATTTTTTATTTTAAGAAGTGGTAGGACTAAGGAATATTTCCACTGACTAGGATATACACATTTCTCCAATGAATAATTAAAAATATGACACAGTACAAGTTTTATCTCTTCAAAAATTAATTTAATAAACCTTACTTGAATACCATTATTACCAACGGCATTAGATGATATATCCATTAAAGCTTTGTGTATAACTTCACTATTAACTTGGTCAAACTTAAAACTACCATAATTAGCACTATTTCTTTCTGATTTGTAATAATCTATTAGATCAATATCAATGTCATTGTTTATACCACAGAAAATACTCATTAAGGCTATTTAAATCAACTACAGGACTTGGATTACTTTTTGGTTCTTTGCTACTTCCAAAGTTTTTAAGGCACCCCACACTTTTTTTACTACTCTTATCTGGCCCCAACACACTTGAGAAATATTGATTTCTAGCATCTCTAATTACAGTCTTTACTCTATTTCTAATAATTTTATAATTTTCCCATATTTGATATTCTTTTAGTTTGTACATATCTTTTATAAATTACATTCCTTTCTTCCATCAAATTTTTTATTCTATCATTTAGCCATGGGCATGGATTCCTTTTATTTGACACATTTCTAACACATAAATGTTTTATTAAAAAGTTATTGAGATTATTTTCCAAATATAGTACTTTATCATCTATGAATTCACTCGTAAAAACATCATTCCACTCTAGCGAATTACAATCTTGTTTCAACTGTTCCAAATTTACATTTTTAAAATCTCTTATAGCAATACTACCCTTACTAGCTAACAGTTTGTTCTTTAAATTTATCTCAACATATATGACATCGTGATAAGACATTCCAGATACATGTAACTGACCAAATTTCATAATTCTAGATTATTTCTTATTATCAAGTCTAATAAAGAATCAGTATCAGGTCTCTATGATAAGTCGAATTCAATGGCAAAATATACAAACTTAAATTATTTACAAAGTTTAACATTTGTTCTCTTTTTCTGAAAAAGATCTATCAGTCTTCAAATCAATATTGAAATCTCCTATCAAAATAACATTATCATAAGAGGGTAACAAATTTCCTACTAATTGATAAAATTCACACATATAACCTGCTTTAGGTGGCCGGGTACATAACACACAATAACAACCTCCAATTACAACACAATTCAATTAGTATAAACTCAGGTTTCTTACTATATTTTTTCTCAGATGAGGCAACAACTTTATAACTAATATGATTTTTTATATAAACAGCTACACCTCCTCCTTCCTTATCCTCCCTATCATGACGTATTAATGTGTAGTCATCCATCAAATAAGACACAGATGGAATATTTGGTTTCAAGAAAGTCTCGGATACTGCTATAACATCAAACAGTTTATCATTAAAGGTACTTAAAAAAGTATCTCTATGAGCGATAATACTTTCAACGTTTACATGAACTAACTTTAGAAACTTTGTTTTACTATTAAAAATATCCTTTAAATTACTTAAAGACAAAGGCTCTTGATCAAATTCTAAACTACTTGTCATTGATACAACAAATGAAAGTTTTACACCCTATTACTAAAATCACTTTACATAATAAACATAACCCGAAATAATACATTAGACAAACAAACGAAAATATATAAACACCCATTTTAACACTACACACATAAAAGTTAACACCCTGAAACCAGATATGACATCACGCTAATTTTTCTACGTCATCCAAACTGTCGACAACTACCACCCTGTCTCCTTGATTTTTCCGAAGAAAAAATACGTCCATTTTTCACCCAAATAAATGTATATTGTTTTTCTCGTTGGGCTATTCTAGCAGCATTCAACAGCTTGCGTTTATCTTGAGTCAGACTTTCATTTATGTACACAGGTGAGGCCTCCCCTCCCATGAACCCAAGGTCACGAGTATTTACATTCCGCTTCTTCCGCCGCATCAAAATAAACCGTTCCTTATCCAGTTTTTCTCAGGAATGTTACAACAATAGATCCTGGTTTAGCGGGGCCCGCTGCAGAACTTTTTATTCTATAACAATTGTCAATCATTTCATACCCAAAATCGAATCCAATTACCTTAGAAATATTGCTTACAATTGTTATTATGTCCCTCGTCTTTGTTGTACGGTACACCATATATTTCCACAGTATTGTCCCTTAATGACTGTTCCAACTCAACAACTTTTTTAGTCAGCTGCTCATTGTTCTTTTTTAAGGTACAATTTACCTGACGTATAATTTCAATTTCCTTTGTAATGTAGCTTAAATTCATGTCTATTGACTTAATTCTTACAGAGTTTTCCTGCACCCACTCAGAGTAAATGCAACCCAAGAGAGGATCGAGAGAGAGAGAGAGAGAAGAGAGAGGAGAGAGAGAGAGAGAGAGAGAGAGAGATTCTACATCGACGTTGGTAATATGCACTAGAACCAGAAGTGCTCATAAACGAGCAAGGCTTACGACAAGCGTGCGAAGCCCCGGGAAACAGCTAGTTACATATAAGAATGTCGGTATGTAAGAACTGTTAAAAGAATAGCTTATACCAAAACTCCACACAGGGCTAATTTTCACTCTGAGCCGTTCATCCTATCAATGAATAAAATAAAATAAATTCAAAATACATTAAACACGCGCTTCAATGTTGTACAAAATACATGACTTTGATTTTACAATGATGAAGCAAATGAAAATTCTTGTTCAACATTAAACATTAGTTTTCACAAAAAGTTAGAAGGCCTACTTTTTAATGTTTACCAAGTGCCTTGATTAGTCTTGACTATCTTTAAAATGTCTACTAAAAGTTTAAACTAAAAGCTGTTCATATTGATGCTCAGGTCATTGAGGGGACAATATCAGTGGACGATATCAGAGCTATATTTCGGCATCAAACTTTTCATATTATTTTAGTATCAGAGTCATGGCTAAAGCCGAGTATTCAGTGGTGAGGTATAAATATGTGGATACGTTCTCCGCAAAAATGACAGGCTCAATAAAAGGGGTGGAGGTGTTGCGGTATACACCAGACAAAAGGTAAGGGTTAAATTACTAGACCTCTTCGCCTCTGGAGTATGAATATCTGGAGCAGCCTTAACCTGAATATCTGTTCTTAGAAATTATATTGCCTGGTTCGGATGCCCTACTTTCTTAAAGTTATTATCGTCATCCTAAGACTGGGCGTCTAACCAACTTTGAGATTTTTCTCTCTACGCCTGATGCCTAGCTAAATTCGTGTCCTGATCATGGCTGACATGAACACTGATTTACTCATGAAAGCACCGAACAGTGATTATAGACAACTGACTTCTGTGTTTAATTGTTGCAACATGTATATTCTACTACTAGACTACACAGTACACTGCTGATTCCCACACCCTCTTAGACATTATTGCAGTTAACGATCTTAATGATATCGTTCACGAAGGACAACTTAAAATTCATTCAGTTTTCAAAACACGATCTTATTTTCTGTGTAAATAAGCCTAAGTGTACTGAAAATTTATATATATATATATATATATATATATATATATATATATATATATATAAGGAATTTAGGTATTTGGATGACGATTCTTTCCTAGAAGATGTACTTCAAACACGATGGCACTGTTGCACTGTTGTGTAGTCAGACGACTATTAAATTCACTTATTCTGTCACATTTCAACAAACATGTTTTAATTGTTAAAAGGGGAGGGTATAAAATGAAAATGTGCCCAGTGCAATTGGATCACTCAAGATATTTTTAGTTTGGTGGCTCAACGAGACGCAGTCTATCGGACTGGGCGATGCGGTGGCCATGGATCAGTATCGCCGGCTTCCGAAACAGTTGCTCATGTTATGGGTGGAGATACATCAAACCATTATTTTGTCAACAGGAAACAGACTTCATCAGTCATGTGGCGTAATGTGAAAAAGTTGGTCTTTGCCAAGCAGCCCTCACCAGTCCCAGACTCAAGTTATCTTGAGTGATTTAAATGTTTATTTTCTCTTATTTCTCGACCAAAAAATAATGTTGCTCTGCAAAAATTATATCCATTAACTGCAAAGTCTAGCCCCCACAGAGCAACCATATTCTCTGTTCTGAAAGGTTCTGAAATGTTTCTGTTTGATTTTTAAGATTAATGTTTGGTACATTACATGTATATATATATATATAATATATATATAATATATAATATATATATGTTTAGAAACCTCAGCACTTGCTGGTCCAGGAGCGTAAATCGTGCGTACCTTGTTGGTCATCGCGCCTCATGCTGGTCCGGCCTGGAACGTGTTGGTCCGGACCCGCAAGTTACGAGGTTCTGTATAGAGCGTGTAACATCCTGGACCAAGAAGTGCTGCTTGCCTGTAGAGTTCATTCGATTGTACAGTAGCTCGCCTATCGTGAGTATAACGAACTAAATACTCGAATGAGGGGAAATCCCCCACCATTCTCGGACCAAGATTTGCCGAGTTTCTGTACAGGACATACTGTCGAACGTTGAATAAAGTGCTTTCTCCAAATCAGTCCTTTGTTGCCGTTTAACAGCATTACAATGTTGTATAGAAGCAGTCTGTATTAGCCAATGTATTAGCCTATCTACTCATTCACACACAATTATACATACAAAAAAGTTCCTCATCCAGACAAACAGGCAATGCCTATATCAGATCCTGTTTAAAACGTGTTTTGATTTTAAATTTTATATTCCCAGGACGGCATTCCATGAACTCACATACCGTGTCAAAGGCACCTGACACCAATAGGCGTTGGAAGACGAGATTTAAATTTTTTTGGTAACTGCCAATGTTTTAAGATTCTCAGGGAGCCTATTAATCAACCTAACACCAGCCTGCGATGGAAAATTATGAGACCGCCACCGTTCGATGTGGTTGACTGCGATAGTTGTCCCTGCCTCTTGTCTCATACTGGTGAATGTTCCTTCCCTGCGCCAATGTGCTATTACAGAACACAGCCACCTCGAAGATGTGGAGGCAGGGCAAGGTCAGTAAACCCAGCTCCCTGAAGGCATCTCTGCACGACTATCTTCTCTTTAATTTTGAAATGATTCGTTCAGCTTTTCTTTTGAAGGCGAAACACTCTTTCCAGTTTGTTTGTTTGCACAGCTGCCCCAGAGTCTTACTCCATATGCAAGGTGCGGATAAACAAGGGTAAAAATAAGCCATTCTCAGGATGTCGTGAGAACAGTGTTTTGCCAGATTCCGCAAAGCATACAAACCTGAAGTTACTCTGGAACAAAACACTTTCAACATGATTGTCCCAGGTCAGACCTCGATCTAGGTAAATCCCTAGGAATTTGATGGAGTCAGATTCCTCTAAGAGTTTGTCATCTACCAGGACAGCAGGTCATGCACTACCTTCACGCTGTCTCAGACAAAAACCAATTTTGTTTGATTTTGAGCTGTTTGTTTTCAAAATTGATTTCGGAAAAAAATTGGATGCATGTATTCACTGTGACATATGAATTAATTTCAATCTTCTGCACAGAATTTGCAGTAATGCAGGAGAGTCGTATCGTCAGCATATTGAATCACCTTTCCATTCTGGATCGGTGAGTTCAAATTGTTAACGTAAATGGTAAAAAGCACTGGCCCAAGGATCGATCCCAGAAGGGACGCCATTTGCCATTTTCAATTTTTCTGACATGGCATTTGAGATCTGCACGCACTGGTATCTATCCTTCAAGTAGGTCGAGATCCACCTGTGTGGCAGACCCCGTATTCCACGTGTCTCTAACTGATGCATCAGTGTCCTATGATGCACGCAGTCAAAAGCCTTAGACAGATCGAGAAATATGCTGAACACCTTATCCCGTCTCTCAAAACCATCGACAACAATATCCACAAGACCTTGAAACCGCATCAATTGTTGATCTGTTTTTAACGGAAGCCGAATTTTTCAGGACACAGTATGTCATATCTTTCCAGAAAACGTTGTAGTTGATTCAAAAATGCCTTTTGAAAAGATTTTGCTGCTGAAAATTGACAAGATTGCGATTGGGCGGTAATTTTTGGTTTGATGAGGATCTTCTTTCTTAAAAATCGGGGCAAATATTTGCTGTTTTCAAATCTTCCGGGTAAACTCCAGATTGAAATGAGGAGTTTACCACTTTTTTTAGTGGATTCAAGATATGCTTGGAGCATTTTTTGACTAGCCACATGGGACATACCACTGTTGTCACAAGATTTTTTCTTTTAATTTTAGCCTTTTACACAATATCAGCCATCTCAGCCTCAATCGACAGGGGGTCAAGATCATAGACGATACCGGTTCTCCTACCAAGATTGCGGGAGAGGGTTTTCAGTGAAAGCCACGCATCACACGAACCAACTGAGGGCAAAATACTTGTTAAATTCGTAAGAAATGTTTTGAAGGGTCATCTATAAGTTGGTTTTCAACGAGCAGAAAAAACATTGTTTTGATTTTTGTATTGGATGTTCTCGCTTTACGGATTCATTAACTATTTTCCATGCTGTTTTGAAAAGTTCTTGGTATTCTTTTAATATTTTGTTTAATTCATAGGCTTTATCAGCTTTTGTTACTTTCTTATATATTCTTATATAACTTTTGAAAGATCTTTGGAAATTTTCGTTGTTTGTATTAATGAGTGATGTTTTTCACGAGATTGTGAGAATACCTTGTGTAATCCAAGTATTCTTATGTCGCTTTACTGCGTACTTTGAATTTTATGTAAAGGACATGAAATATTTAAATAATAGAGAAAAGCGTTCATTAAAAGCATTGTAACATTTTATTTGGACACTGAATGTTATTTGAACAATTCCAATTTTCTCGCTTAAGGTGATAAAATTAACTCGTTAATATTTTGAGGGTTTCGAGCTCTGTTGACCGTAATTTCTGGCCCAGTCACCGGATCAAGTCCATTAATCACACCCTCCTGAGCGAAGTGATCAGAGATGGGCAGGATTGAACACGACAACGTCAACTTTCGGGATGTTGGGTGATAACGTTGTCAATGGTTGTACTCCTTCGTGGCACATACTCGTGTAGGAGCGAGTTTCCACTGACCAATTTAGACGAAAAGATTGAAGAATATCACGCAGCCGGCCGGGTGTGGGGGTCGGTTTGGTCCAGTGGTGTTTATATTTAAATCGCCAGTTAATAGAAATAGTTGATTGTTTGAAAAAAAAATGGTTAGCAGGCTCTCTAGTTTTCCCAAAAAAGGATGAAATAACACTTCGGTTGTTTTTTGGACGGTATATTCCAACAATAATAACTTTTTCGGATGAATTTAAATTGATTTTAATACCAGCAGTCTCAAAATCAAATTCCAGAGCATGAATGACTTTAATTTTTTTCAAATTTTAAGGGGATTTTTACAAAGATTGCCACACCACCTCCCTTAAAATTGGAACGAAGGAAGGTATGTGCCAATTCATAATTTTGTATTTTTAAATAAAATGCTGATGTTTTCGGTTGTAAAAACAGAGTTCCGATATGACAATAATATCAGGTTTTCGCTCATCGCACATGAGGTCCCAACCTCTTTTAACTTATTAGCAGCGGATTGAGCGTTTTAGATGAATAATTTTGAATTTGAATCAGGATCTGATACCCCCTCCTCTCCTTTTACATTCGTCCATAGGCTCTTCGTTTTTTTTTTACAGGAAAGCGTAATATTGTTTTCGTCAGGTTTTACAGGTGAAGTAGCTTTGATGACGTCGTCCGTAAGTGTCCATGCTGCATGAGACGGTTCTCGGCCGGACTGGCAGACGACTCACAGGTATCAGCAGCAGCAGGTGAGGTAGCGGGCACTGGGCAGTGTTTAGAGACAACTCAGGAGCAGCAGGCGGTCCGACAGCAGCAACCAAGCCCTCCACTATCATTTCGGCCAGCAGCTCTTTACCCAACTATCGCAGATGCAATGCCATCCGTGTGAACCAGTTTTCTTTCCGATAATCATTGATATCGAGAAGCTTGAGGTTTGATTGTCTCACGCATAGCTCCTCTATGTAGTAGTTGGCGAGAGGTCCGTTGGTTCACAGGATGGCTAACGAGCAGATCGTGAAGATAAGGGATCGTTGCCAAGATGACATCAGCCGAACTTCAGTCGAGCGGTGACTTTTTCTTCCAGGCGATTATAGATGTTTGTGTGACTCACCGGCAGGCGAGGGCCGCTGGACGTTACATTCAGGAGTTTTGGCCCCGGGTTTACATATGCCAGTCACTTTGGTAGCCGATGAGACGCGGCGCTGCACCATGCCGGCCAGGAACCGGGCATGACTGTAACCCTCAATCACAACATTCCTGAAGGAAAGCAACTTTCTTTTAATTTGGCCTTTCAATTTTGGCCTTCTAACAGGAGGGTGCTGGCCGGATGGTTTTTTTACTATTGTTGCAGGTTATTGTATGGGAAACTTTTTTGTTGAGCTGCATTAGTGGTTGCGAATGGTTTTGAGAATGGCGTGGTTTTCTCGATTGTATTTTTGAGAGGTTCAAATCTATTCCCTGGTCGTAATAGGAACATATTTTTTATTTTGACAGACAATCCAAATCACCCGTCTCCTGAGAGTAGCCGCAGGAACACGCCTGGACCCCCCTCTCGGCCCGTAGACATTCAATCTCTGCTTCGAGTACCTGAATAGTTGTCCTCAGATTGGTGACGAGGTCGCGAATCTCGGAGCACTGTGCGAGTTGACAGCAGGTGGCCACCGGTGGCTCGCACTGAAACAGCGCAGTCCTCTTACAGAAGCTCCCGCTGATACTCCGGACAGCGAAGATCTCGAAACAAAAATGACATTTGTATACCGAAGAAGCCTTGTGTCCGATTCAATGGAATGATCGACAACCCTCATCAGTTCAACCATTGAGCTGCCTTATCCGCTCCTTTAATCTACAGTTTTCTGACGCAAGTTCGTCAGCATCAGTGGCTCCCGACGAGGCGAACCAGGCGTAGGCACTTCGAGTGAGTTTGTAGTAGCGAGCAGGTCATGGTTTTGTTGCAGCGGTAGGGGTCGGATTCTCTCCCGTAGACGTGTGGAACGCCAGTAGTCTCGCCCGCCGGTGAACTGATCGATGTGGAGGAACTGGATGGAGTGGCGCTCAGCGCATGGTCCGGGCCAGGCGTGGAGCAGGCAGGCGGAGTAGGTGAGGCAGCGTCGGTCGCAGACCGAGTCCTGGACAGCGGTGACAAAAGCGAACGCATGGTGACTGGGTGTTCGCCGCTATGTTTTTTATTGCAAACAGTCATTGCCGTTGTATTTGGATCAGTTTAATCGATGCGCTGCAAATTTTTTTTTTCCGAGAACATCGCTAAGATATGTCTCCACTTTTTAAAATTCTATGTTGTCTGTATTTAAAAATTGTTAAAAAGAATACAGGGTTTTTCCCGGTTTTTGTTTTTTCTATATGTAAATTGCATATTTTTGTCAATAATAAAATTAATGAATAAATAAATAAATAGATAAAATTACAAGTCACGATTATTAAAAGAATCTAAGTAATAAATTAATAACAAATAAAACTTATTACATTTAACAATAAAAACAGTTTTCTCCACAGCAAAAAGGTGCTTCTGTGGGAATCGAACCAATGTGTACTGAGTTTGCAGTGCCGCGACCCTACTGTTGCTGCCACGCAGGTAGACAAGATGTGGTAGTTAACTTCTTGTTCATACGGCTCGTCGCTCTGTATTTGTGTCAAAAACGGAGTTTCACAGTTGTATTGCAAGTCTAACCTTGTTATTTTTGCGACTAGGTTTAGGGCTAAAACTTACAGAAAAAAAAAACTATCCAACTCACTGTAAGGCGTATTC
>NW_025778562.1:0-93703 GCF_021130785.1 Homalodisca vitripennis
CACCCGCAGCGATTGTGTTAATATTAATGGAGATTATGTAGAAAAGTAAAGTATAATCTTTCAAGTAAATAAATTATTTTTGAGAAATATTTACTTTTTTTAAACTTCAAAACAGGTCATTTTACTTTTAAGACATGGGCTCTTATTAGCCTCCGAACTTCAAATAAAAAAAATCGCATTTACATAACGTTTTATCAGATCGATTACTACTTTTGCTTATTTTTTTATGAGTAACACATTTGGCATATAATTTTTAACTTAATTAAACAATTAATTACTTAATGCTTTAAACTAAATGATTTTCCCCCCTTAATTTTAAAGTTTGTTCTACTGTTTACTGGCACTGTCAACCTTAAGCTGTCTCTATGGAAATGTTTACTAATAATAGTCTATTGTTGACTAATAAAGTACCTCTTAAGAATGGTATATTTCATGGTAAATAAATTACAACATCAGTAATCAAAATATATTTTATTTTTTTGCACTATTCATTAGATAATATAATAAACTTTTGTAAATATGTCAAAAACGGTTCACAATTTTGTTACTGACAACATGCATTGCATCAGTTTCTCTTACAATGGAGGATAAATAGTACAAGTATATTGTAAAAAAAGTAATATAAAAATATTTATTACATTTTAACATAATTTAAACCAAGTTTGTTAACCCTCAAAAGTGCTACTATCGCACTGTGCGATATGTTCGTACCACTTCAAAGTGCTACTATCGCACTGTGCGATACGTTCGTTTTTTTCATATCACAGACGAACGGTTCGCTCAATAACGACGTGGTTTTATAAGGCTACATGTAGGAATAAATTCCCTATCAAGTAACGTAATTAGAACTATGTAATTCAGAAGTTTACGAGGAAGAGTAAGAAGAATAGTCAGCTGATTTCGATGCGTGTTTGTCTGTTACGGTCGTCTCGGCGGCCCGGCCGACGCTCTGTGACGTTATTGTTTTGCTTCGTTCTTTTGATTTGTAAGTGACATATTTATTGTTTATTGAGTAATTATTTGTGCTATGAGTGAACTTAGTAATTCAAGTGCCATTAGGCGCTGTTTTGATGACGATTTGAGTGGAAAATGATAGTGAAGAAAGTCAAAATACATCACCCCCACCAGAGAGTGACAGATTATTTTTTTTAGTCTAATGTAAATATGTATATAAGCCATTTTTCTGTATTTTTTAATACTTTATCTGTCATTTTTCTTACTTTTACTCATATCAGTAACTAAATATGCGTTTTATTTTGAGGCAATAGTCACTATTCAACTACTTACTGCCACTTGTTTGATGTGGTAAATATTTTAGTAAAATTTTTGCGAAAAAACATTGTTTTTTTTTTTACCCAATTAGTATTGTGATATGTTGTGCAAAAGGTTAAGAAGTGATATTTTTCTTATTTAGCATTATATTTGGAACATTTTGGCATATTTTTAGAACTAGGACTACTACATTTTGTAAAAACTATACGTCAAGGATTTTGAAAAATAAAAATATAAAAAACTACACAACCGGTTAGCAGTACCAGATTTTTTTATGATAAAAGATAAGCATTTTTATTTTTACTTGATCTTATAGAACATATGTTTGTGTAAAAAACCATATGTAATACATGCAATTTGAACATATGTTTTGTATATAAAAAGTTTGTTTAAAAAAGAAATGTCATATGCTCGAAAATGGCCTAGCAACTTTGAAGTGGTTTAGTCATCACTTGGAGGGTTAAATATATAGATTGTTATAATAATTTAATAATAAAACTTAAAAATAAAACAACTGTATAAAAATATTATATATCAAATAATTAAACAATACAATATTAATCTATCATATACCCATTTAAAGTTAAATTATATTGAATTGAGAAAATACCATAGACATCATCATAATATGCTTATGCTCAGTTTTTATTTCTTTGAACTATGTTTATGAATGTAATCATACAATATACAGAAAAATGTAACTGTAACAGAATAAAACATGTATAAAATGAAATGTCGTTAAAGAGTATACAATCATTTTAAAATATTAAAATACATTCAACTCTTTTAAAATATATAAAAAATTTATCAGGCCTATATATTTATAACAAACAGTTATTAAGATTAATTTTTAATTCAAAGATGTTTAATTGATGAAAATTGCTTTATCTTTTCTTTAAAGTGCACAAAAAATGAAAGTGCACTTTTTAAATTTTTATTGACCATTAATATTACACATTAATTCTCATAAAAAAGGTTTTCTCTTGTAAATCAATATTTTGAACAGTGCTTGTTACCTTAAACATAATACTCTGCAACAATATAAATAACAATAACCTTCTTATAAGCTATGTTGTAGAGGTTCAGTCTTGTGCAGTATTAATCAACTGTAACGTTCAGACAGACTCGAGGAGGAGTGCGATTCCTTGACCTCCTCCAATACAAGCAGAGCCAATCCCAAGCTTGGCCTTACGTCTCCTGCAATCATTGTTCACTTTACTTCTACAGAACATTAAGTACTGGGACAAGAAACTAACCATAGTATCTAAGATAGTGCTGACTGTAACTCCCACAGCTTATGAGTATACAAGTTGACCTGTGTAGCCCGAGACACAACAAAGTGTCACTTGGGAACCAAAGCATAGCACAATATTTATCCCTTTATATAGTAAAAATTGTATTCTGCTGTCCCAATGTTATTATAGAGCAGTTGTAAAAAATTTAAATGGAGGTGTTATGACTCTTTAATTGAATTGCTATGAGAAAACAAAATTAAATATTTATTTTTATATCATTTTAAACAATTTACTACTATAAAAAGTTATGATAAAAATATACATTGTTAAAGCCCTTTTAAAGAAACTTTGCTCAAGAGACAAAAAAAGTGAATAATTATGGTTTATTGGTGTTTTAACCCTTCCCACGCCATAGACAGATATATTAGGATGGTAGACTTTGACCAAAAAGCCAAATACAGCTATATCCGATATTATAGATTGTCTCTTGGAGAGTTTTTAGTTCAAAGAAAGGCCTTCGAAATGTCCGGAGCACGCTCCGTGCTTATCGCAGTTGCCAAGGAAGTATTTATGAAAGACTTTCACTCTGAGGCTGCGAGATAGTAGCCAATGTCCTACAATCTGACAGACTACAACTGTAATGAACCATCACGTGTTGAATGTAGGAATCTAGGAATGTTACCTGAGCTCATGAACGAGATGACCCGTGATCCTGGCACCAGAGGCTGCGAGAGGGTGGCCTATGTCCTACAATCTGACAGACTACAACTGTAATGAACCATCACGTGTTGAATGTAGGAATCTAGGAATGTTACCTGAGCTCATGAACGAGATGACCCGTGATCCTGGCCCCAGAGGCTGCGAGAGGGTGGCCTATGTCCTACAATCTGACAGACTACAACTGTAATGAACCATGACATGTTGAATGTAGGAATCTAGGAATGCTACCTGAGCTCATGAACGAAATGACCCATGATCTTAGCCCCAGAGGCTGCGAGAAAGTGGCCAATGTCCTACAATCTGACAGACTACAACTGTAATGAACCATGACATGTTAAATGTAGGAATCTAGGAGTGTTACCTGAGCTCATGAACGAAATGACCCGTGATCTTAGCCCCAGAGGCTGCGAGAAAGTGGCCAATGTCCTACAATCTGACAGACTACAACTGTAATGAACCATGACGTGTTGAATGTAGGAATCTAGGAATGTTACCTGAGCTCATGAACGAAATGACCCGTGATCTTAGCCCTAGAGGCTGTGAGAGGGTGGCCTAGATACTACAATATGACAGACTACAACTCTGTAATGAACCATGACGTGTTGAATGTAGGAATCTAGGAATGTTACCTGAGCTCATGAACGAAATGACCCGTGATCCTGGCCCCAGAGGCTGCGAGAGGGTGGCCAATGTCCTACAATCTGACAGACTACAACTGTAATGAACCATGACGTGTTGAATGTAGGAATCTAGGAGTGTTACCTGAGCTCATGAACGAAATGACCCGTGATCTTAGCCCCAGAGGCTGCGAGAAAGTGGCCAATGTCCTACAATCTGACAGACTACAAACTGTAATGAACCATGACGTGTTGAATGTAGGAATCTAGGAATGTTACCTGAGCTCATGAACGAAATGACCCGTGATCTTAGCCCCAGAGGCTGTGAGAGGGTGGCCTAGATACTACAATATGACAGACTACAACTCTGTAATGAACCATGACGTGTTGAATGTAGGAATCTAGGAATGTTACCTGAGCTCATGAACGAGATGACCCGTGATCCTGGCCCCAGAGGCTGCGAGAGGGTGCCCTAGAGCAATGGCTCCTCCATTTAAATTAAGCTTCTCAATGTCCAGCTTTAACTCCTTCTGGCATGCCAAAGTTTGGGCACCAAATGCCTCATTGATCTGTAAAAATAGCACATTTCAAATTTTCAAGTCTTATCTGAAACAGTGTTATTCTTAATAAACAATAAAAAGATGTAGTCTTAGGAATATTTTAGTGTTTAGAATACACTAATTAAATTATAGAGTTCTTATCATGATCAACATATTACTATGATTAAAAGCAGCACCAACTATATGAATGAAATAAATTACAATAATGTAATTAAATTAAAGGTAATAAATAGTAATTCAATATAGCGCAGGGCTTCTCACTTTTAGATTAACGATTGTATTTTGCAATTTCATCTTAACCAATGAGTTAAGACAAATCTAGACTGGAGCGTTTTTTTTTTTTAACTTTATGGTTTCAAATGCATATTTTTTAAATATAAAATCAATATGACATTTTTTAAACCATTTCATGTGGATGAGAAAAATGTATTAAAAATCATTATAGCCTTTAAAGTTTTATTGATTTTGTCTTTCAGACAAACCCAAATTTATTAAAACACCATTAATTATATATTGTGTTTTAACCCCAGAACTGGTTGTATTTTAATTCAATTACTCTTTATTAGAAGGTTACTTATAGGCATTTTTCAAACAATTTTTAAAATATTACAAAAATAACTTAACTTATTTACATAATTTAATATAAAAAAATAATAATAAAACCCTCTTTAAATCTTAGTATTATTAACATGTGTTTCAGCACTAATACATACCAAAACATAATTACATTATTAGCAAAGGTTATTAAATTGTACACTGAAGGTGGCTGAAAGTAATCCAACATTGTGGAGTCAATAATATAATATTATACATAATTTTATTCCAAACTATCCCTAGCAATTGAATATTTGGAACAGTATGGAATTATTTTTTATAACGTGTACTATACTTAGATTTTATGAGACAATTTTTAAAACATGAGCGATTGTCTCTGGAGAGAAATGTTGTGACTGTTTAGTAATAAATTATTGGTAATTTTGTGCAGTTTATTGAACCAAAGTTTTAATTTCTGGAAGTGTCCAAAACATACGAATTGATATCAATACATACTTAATAAAAATACATTTTTATACGGATAAAATAATTATTATATACAAGACATATAAAAGAACATGTGCATATTTAATTATACAGGCAGAGGGAGCAGGAAAGTAATTAAACTACGAAGTAATAAAATTAAAGATATTGAAATTGACTTTATGAATTCTCACAAAATAGCAGTCAATAATAATGAAAGAAAAAAAAACAATTTGCTGTACAAATATGCACGCTACTGACAAACAAAAAATAAAGAGAAAAATAATAAATGCATTAAATTTGCAAATATATCACATTTCATGTCATAAAACTCAGAATGCAACAAAGCAGGTGTCCTATTTCATAGAAAGGAAGTCAGGTTTTGTTCAATTGTTAACTACAAATACTGAAAATGAATTGAAATGAAATGCCTTTATTTATCCAATGAAATGCTTTCAAAATATGTGTTGCCAACGGGATCAAAATTGAATATACTAATAATACAACAACATAAATTTTATAACTTAAAAATCCAATCAAGGCTAAAAAAATTAATTAATATAACTAGTAAACAATATAAATTGAGGCAATATGCTACATACCACAAACATAATATAAAAATACAACACATAACACTTAAAAATAATGTCTTTGCTAATCAGAATTGATATATTGAATCCATCAATAATTAATCTTAGACTTTGTGTGTCATTATCATTGTACCAAACCAGTCAAAAAGCGCCCTGTTTGAGTATTTGCTCTCAAATCACAAGTACTTACAGTTTCAACATATCAATACTTATTACATCACTAGAAACAGCCCTTGACGTTATTTAATTCATAGCTAATTTTATCTCTTTCTCACCAACCTCAATATTTTAACGTAGACAGAATCCTAAAGATTAGTGCAAAAATATACTACCCAAATAAATATATCCCCTCAAAATTATTATCAGTTGAATATAGTATAACTCGTATGGTTCATTTTTACAGATTATTTATTAGTTAGTTATCAAAATAAAGGGCATTTTGTCTCCTTTAGAATAGCACCTAAATATTGTCAGTACAAAATGGAAATAAGTTATATAAAGTATTGTTAAAAACGATATACCCGTTTTCGAGCGGAGGCAACCAATAGGAGTAAAATATGGCAGCCCAACAATTTTGATTATTCCCAAAATTAAAATTGAATCTTTTATGACTTTTGAACCAGTGTCTAACAGCCCATAAATAGTAAAACTAATCGAAACAATATAAACAGTTCCTAAAGAAACCTTTTTTTTTGTTGCTGACATATATAGTCAACTACCGATTTTCCATAGGCAGAACAGCCAGGTTGCGGATTAACCTGGGTAAAACATTTTGGTGACAACAAAAAAATTAATAATATGGTCAATGCAAATTGAAAATAATCGTGCATAATTTTTTGTAAATTTTACTTCATTTTTATTTGAAATTGAGTTTTAATAATACTAATCGTAAATATCAGATAAAGAACCGCCATGCCACATTTGTAGATAAGAGGTGAGATAATGTGTAATAATAACAAGCGGCAGCATAGCAGTGCAGCAAGCAAAAAAGGGCAGTTGTAATAACAACAACACACAGACATGAGACGTCTGTGTCCACCTGCTGTTCACAAGTGTTCAGTAAGTGTTTTGATTGCAGCTATTTTTAGACTCCCCCTTATTTTCAAGAGTTTGAGGAGGGGGAGGAGGATTTGTCAGCTGAGTCAAGGTGACGCACGGAACAGCAATAAATCACGTTGAGTGTTTGCTAGGTTATTATTTGGAGAGGCAGTTGGTTTGTGACAAACTGGTTTTGCATAATTTATGTTTGACAATAATAAGGAAGGAAGCTGCAAAAAAACACACAAAAATTTTTGTTGTTTTCTTCATTTTTGATTTCTTCCAATCAAATAATAAGTAAACCTAACTCATCAATTAAGTTGTAAATATTGTACATTGTTTATTAATTTTCGTGAGTATTAAATTGTGTAACTTGTTTTTATTTTCAACTAAATACATGATATAAATGCATATTTGTAATACTCTTATTAGGTAAGTTTTACTGAAAACCATTTTATTTAGCAATTAATTACTAGTTTAACATTGTTAATGGCTCCCTTTGTTTTAACCATGGGAGGCTTGCCGTTAATTACCACGGATAATCGAGAGTTGGTTGTATATTATTTTGTGTAAAAAACTCAACAAATCTAAAAATTACAAAAACTGAAAACATCTGATTTAATTGTATTGTCTAAAAACAAATATTTTCACAAAAAAAAACAAAATTCCATTTCTCGGACAATCGCAATACTTTTTTCTTAATACTATGTAAGGAGGAAAAAGTAAATGTTTTTCAATATTAAAACTTAAACAAAAAAACTTGTTTGGAAGTAGAACTTATATAAATGACCACATGGCGAGGCATTTTTGACAACTGACCATCTAACAAATGTAATCCATTATTGCACTCAGCTAATGTAATCAAAGATTAAGTATTTAGGAGGTTTGTGGCTATAAGTCTTTTACATATACCAGCACACACTAAATGTGACCTATCTGACTAGTGAGATTATTCTCTAAAAATCGTGGTAATTTGGTTTTAATGTCAATTAATAAATTCAGTTGAACAGTACCACGTGGGTTTGGATATATCATAAGTCTGTAGATTTATTATTTTATCTGAATATCACAATTGAGTCAGCTGATTTTAGACCACAATAAAATTGTCACTTTATAATTATTTTACAACTTTGTTGTTGAGTAACGAATATTAAACAGAAAAAGTGAGTGAACAAATTAGTGGCTGCGCGGTCTTGATCTTTAGAGAAGACTTGATTTTCTCTAAAAGGATCCGATTTCGAGAAAGAACAGGTCAAATCATGTTTGTGACCAGAAAAATTTAATCAGTACTGTTGACTTTGCACTGTACCAATTCTCCCCTTTATTTGATTTGATAGGATTCTTTCATAGGCAAGTGGCCTTTGAAGACCGAGAGGCTACAAAAACTATGCTTTATAAAATAAAAATAAACTTCTGCGGTCACCTCAACTAAGTCAATATCATTGAGTGATTTGCCAGCCGCCTTGAGCAGGTTCTGAATGGCGGGGGCCGGTCCAATACCCATGATGCTCGGCTCAACTCCTACCACTGAGTAGCCCACAAGTCTAGCCAGTGGTGTCAGTCCATGCTGTTTGCAGGCCTCCTCACTCGCCAACACCACTGCTCCCGCACCGTCACAGATGCCCTAAACAAGTAAGTTTACATTACACTTAATACTTAATATTTCAAATTCCGATAATCCAGTGAGAAGTGCACTTAGGAAGCAAACATGTAACAAATACAAATCTTTTTACCAACTCAGTAAATATGTCAGCAGGTTATGAGCTAAAGCCAACTTTCTAAATACACAACTATAATATGTCCATTAATATATACTATACGTATTAATGTATGCATTAACCCTTCCAGCATGGCTAGTGCATCCAAACGTGGAACTGATACAGCTTTAAACGTGGATAGTGTCTATAAAAGGTTTGCTTTTGAAATGGCGAAGAATTAGTTCTCAAAACATCCATGAGAGCAGGTTGATGTTTCTTTAGACTGTCAGAACTATTAAAAGCACTTTGTTATTGTTGTTGATACTTGTAACAGCCACCATTTCGCGTATGGCCTATGTATGTGCCTATAGACATGTTCGTTTTATTCAGCTGCAAAATCACGTGTGTGTTGGAAAACAAGGTTTTTGTCACTTTTGAATAAAACTGTTATTGCATAAAACAATTGCAAACCATTATTCTAATGGTGTTTCAGCTTGTTTTTATCGAGTTGTAGTATGGTTGTTTGTTATAATGGCTAATTCAGACGATCCAAATTTTGATGAATTTGTAAGTAATATTATGAACACTTCACTCTCAAATGTGATCGATTTTGACACTGTTGACAGTGAAGAGGATATGGATGATAATGATGGATCTGTTTTATTAAAATTAATAATCCCTAATTGGTCTGATTTTTCAATTTTTATAATTTTACAAAGTGCAGCTTTTTGTGTGTATTTTGTTCTTTGTATATTATAACAATTTCATTATATAAATCCAGTTCATTTATTCTAAATAAATACGGTTTTATAAGTAAAATATTTCAGTATTTTCTTTAGAGGCTATTATAGGTTATTGTGTATGAATTTCACATTTTTAAGTTACATGTAAATATTTATGAACATTTTTACATAAATTATTTATTTTTCTGCACTAAATATGCAGAATCTTCAGTTACAATGTACTTATAATAGATAATTTATATACACTCAGTGTTTCTTTGTTCACTATCTTGCAATACAGTTTATTTCCATTTAAAATGTTTTCAATGCATATAATTAAAAAAAACTTTAATTTTTTTCCTTGTAAAGGTAATCCAGAGGATCAAAAATAAAAATCAGCATTGAGATAAAAGAAAATGTTTTGAGCCGGGGCTCAGTTTGGACAATTTATTTTTGTCTATTATTTTGCCCACCTCGGCCTCTCTTGTCAGTCGGTGGGGGAGTCACTCCGTCAGAGTATTGATTTTCTGCCTGGCTGGACTGATTGGTTGAGGTCAGCTGGTTGACCTTGACTAGTTTACCGACCAGCTGTTCACCGGCACCGGCACCGGCACCGGCTACTGTTCGGAGCGGTCAGACACGTTCGGAGAAGCTACTGCGTTGCTGTCTGTTCACTGCTCGTCCCGTTCCACTTGGCTGGCTAATTCTACTACTTTCGGCAGGTAATTGTCTTTTTCACTCTCTTAACTTAATTAGTTGGCGGTTTTTCTCTCCCACCCAGACATATATTATCGTAGATTAGTTATAAGTAGTTTATATATATATTATTTTGTAACTTGTGTTCCTCGTGTACGTTGTTCGTGTCGCTAAGTGTTCTATCCTGTCTTTCGTAACGTTCTAAATTTGTTAATTTATTTACTATGCTAGTTAAGTTTTTATTTTTGCGCCGTGCTTTCTAATCGATCCGTTCGGCGAACGGAAATTATTTATTTAGTAATCACCTTGTTTTTATTTAGTGTAAGCGAGACGGTACAGACTTTGCAAATTTTTGTTACCTCGTGTTTTGTGTTGTGTGCAAAATTGGGTGGCAACATTCATGATTTCAATTTTATTATTTAATTATTGCCTTTATAGTAGCGTGAACTGATTAGAATTTAATTATTGTTATTTGGGAAATAATGTATTGTTATTATTTGTAAATTATATAATTATTATTAGGCCTACCTTACAATTAATATTTAATAGCAAAATGTAAATTATTATAATAGAATGATTAAAATCCAGCGAATTATAGTTACAAGTAATTGTTATCACGCTTAATCATTTAGTATGGCTGTTCTAGCCTATAAGTAAATGTTTATATATTTGAAAATTTGTTTGGTTTGTAATATTTAATATTGTCACCAAGTAGTATCTTATAATACTTGGTGTCTTGAGGTATTTTTGGGAAATAGTCTTCTGATACTTAAAAGGTACTGTTAGTTACAGATTGTTATTTTTTTTTAATTGTTAAATTTAAATATTTTATTATACTTTGGCAAACATAATTAAGTTTTTATTATTTCTCGGGTTGTAGTAAAGTTGTTCTGAATATCTACTGGTTATGTTGGGATTCTATAGGGTCCCCGTGAGTGCCGTCAGCGGGACTGATGCGGCGAGTCTGCCCACAGCACTGAAGCCAACTGAATGCCCGCGCCCTGCCAGCGCTATTGGACCGGCATCCAACCGGAGTGTAGTGCTCCCATTCATTTCTTCTGGAACAAGGTTGGATCAAAAATTTTTTTTACTTCTTATACTGAACTTGCGAGGACTGGGGTGCAGGGAGCGCTGCCAGATGTTAGATCTGGAGGAGGGCCAGTACCTAGCCAGTATTTATTTAGTTAGTTACATGACCTGAAGGGGAGGATTTCATCTTTAATTCGGATTCGTGGAGGCAACTAAGCCCCCGCCTCCTTCGAAAATTGGCTTTAAATATATTTTTTTTAAATTTCGGCTACAAACTTGAAACAAAATTACTTTTCAAAAATAGTGGGCCTAGAAATTCTACAACCTTTTTCCTCCCCTCAGTTCATAAAAAATTTACCTGTTAAAAATTTTATATTTACCACCGCCGTACCTGATATATGTTATTTATAGACCAAATTTCTATTTATTGTGTTATTATTATATTATTTATTTATTATGTTATTGTCATTATTGGAATTATATTTATTGTTGTTATTTAGTTTTTAAGTTACGCGGTGCACCGTGGTGCTGCATAATTGTATTTTGCATGGAAATGTTTGCCACCTACTAATTATATTTCTTGTACTCGAAATCTTGTCTCGTTTTTGTCTCTTCCCACTAGTGGCATGTGATTTTTTTTATGGTTTGCTCCGAGTTTGGGAAGGGCACACTTCCGAGGCCTCCTGTCTTTTCGCCTGCTCGGAACAGTTTGAATATATCTTAGTGTTTGGGAGTAATTTTAATTAGCGTTGTAAGGATTATACAATTTCAATTAAATTTTAAAATGAAAGTTTTTTTGAAAAATAAGAAATAACAGTAAAATAAAATAAACTAAATAAAAATAAAAAAAATAATTAAAAATTGATTTAGTATTGATTTGTTTTCCAGTAAGAGGTGTCACAAGTAATGGCATTTGAATCTTAAGAACAATAAAAAAACAAAACATAACTAATTCTATGTTTGTTCAATATACACAAAAACTGTGTAACATGGAACATATTGTACAAAAAGAAAAATACCATGTGTTATGTGCTAGAGAAGACAAAACGGTACAGGAAATAAGTGGAGAGGTGGGGACAAGCAGGAGGTTTACATTTCATCTGGAAGCATTCAGCAGCTGAAACACAATTGGGTTTAATCAATGACTTGAGAAGTTAATCACTTGGGCTCTGAATGTATGAAGAGTGACAGTGGATAACAACTACTGAGTAAAGGAGCATACAGATGTCTCTTCTCAACAGACTGGGTGGAGTCTTGTTTCTTTTGGAACACAAAGTCAGGATTATGTTCCAATTCTTTACACTCCAATCAACTACCAACAGAAATATATTTTACAAGAGGAACGGGATATACATTATTTATCCAACAACATTTGATAGTAATAACCACATATGTTGCAGTCTGATTGTCAAAGTCCAAAATAAAAACTTTCAACATGCAGATCACATGTCTTCCTATCAGACATGTTTCATCTGTGCTAATCCCACCTGGTGTACCATCATAGAAGGGCTCCGTGACAATATCAGGTGGTCTATTCCATACCGTTACAGAACTGATGTGTGATAACATCATTTTTGTTTAAATAATTGTAGTAAGACAAATTTTTAATTCTAACCTGTGTATAATAAAAGATAACAGGATTTTGGACATTTGCTATTGTTATGTTACAAAATGTTTAAAACTCTGTTTTGAGGATTTTTACACTCTTCCTCAGGTGTAAAAAAACTTGTTATATAAACATGTACTTAAAATCTACAATGTGTGGCAATGAACTGCCACTCAAAAACCACATATGAGGTATGTTCACAAAGTAAGTTCAATTTATTTATATAACCAAATATGTACAGATACCTTTTTATATAACTTCTGGAATTTTTTAGACACGTGTCATTGGGTGGCACAAGTTTTTGTATGCTTGTGTTTTCAACCATGTGGTAACATGTTCTTTCAGCTCGTCATCATCGTTGAAGTGTTGACCATGAAGGAAAGGTTTCAGGTGTAAGAAGAGATAAAACTCGCTAGGAGCGAGGTCCAGGCTGTACAGAGGATGGTCAAACATGTCCCAGTCAAATTCCTGTAGGAGTTTTTATGTCATGTTATCAATGTGAGGCCAGGCAATATCGTGAAAAAAAAATCTTTTGACAGTATTCCTCGGTGCTTGATCTGTATTGCACGGCACATTTTCTTAAGGGTTTTGCAGTAAACATCTGCATTGATTGTTTGGCCTTGTGGTAAAAAATCAATCAGCAAAATGCCTTTTCTGTCTCAAAAACAGGTACACATGACTTTTCGAGGTGTCAATATTTGCTTAGGCTTAACTTTTGCTGGGGAGTGCACATGACTTTTCGAGGTGTCAATATTTGCTTAGGCTTAACTTTTGCTGGGGAGGAAGTGTATCTCCATTCCATAAATTGCTGTTTAATTTCAGGGGTGTCATAACATACCAAAGTTCATCCTCCATGACTGTAGAGAAAGAAAATCATCATTTTTTTGTGTTGTTCAGTAAGAATTTTGGGCACCCAATGTGAGCAAAGTTTTCGAAATTTCAGTTTTTCAGTAACAATTTCACGAATTAGTGATCGTGAGATTTGAGGAAATTCCATAGCAAGAGCACTAATTGTAAACTTTTTGGTTTTCCTTAAGCTTCTCTTAACTGTGTGGACCAATTCATTAGTAACAAAAGACAGGCCTCCTCTTTGTTCTTCATCATGCACTTTATCACGTCCTTCATTGAACAGTCTGACCAATATTTTAACCATTCATTGCATTTTTTTCCATAAACTTTGCAGATTTGCTGATAAATTTCAATTGGTTTAACTTTCTTTGCATTTATAAAACAAATAACAAATATGATTTTCAATCAACGCTGACATTACAAAGAAGCACAATAAAGCAGCAAAGCACACGTGTTGGCAGCAGTGATCTCAAAATGGCGTATATTTCTTCTCCTTAAGTCAGAATAACTGCTGTGCGTGAGGAACTGCGATCGCAACAGTGCAGCGGATAAAAATAGAAACTTACTTTGTGGACATAGCTTGTATCATAGTACCTGACAACAGGTAAACATCTCTAATGCTTTAGAATGAAATAGAAAGTTTTAAATTTTATTACTCAAATAAATAGGCTATTTTCATTATTAGACAAGGAAAATATTTGTTTCATCTGCTACAGTAGCCGACATCGGAAGACAGTGAGTCAGGGATCTCTCATTGTTTATCACTCAGTGGTAACTATACAGTAACAATAAATGAATATTCTATTTTAGTATTACCAGTAGTTTGGTAACTGTAATGCTTCATATGTTGTAAACTTTCTCTTCATAAATGTTTTTAATTTCAAAACTTATGAATTAAAATATTCATTAATTTTTTGCTGCAGCTTTGCACGCAATTTTGTAAGTTTTCCACCTCTATGAGCACATTTTGTTCTAGTGAATTATATTTACGACTCCAATGTTGAGTTTGTGTTCTTGCCATGATCAAGAAAATATGTTAAAAAGTATATATTTATGGCCACTGAATTTACACCAGTCTTAGTATTTTTTGTTCCATGGTTGATTTTGCTTTTTTCCTGTCAAGAAAATATATTAAATTTAATTTATTTGCGTGAAGATTAATTTGACATTATCTTTATGTATCTTAATGCATTGATATGGATACTTTATTGATCTAAATAGCTTCTGAAATGCTAATAAAAATGTAAACTTTAAAAAATAAAAAAGGTTATTGTGGGTTACTCTTTAGAGATGGACATAAGCCACCACAGACTTTTTTGTAGGCCTTTTTGAAATGTACAATTTTCCGTAGTACATTAATTTGTTATAAGTCGTAAGGTTTAGTCAGTATTAACAATTAAAACGCTCAAATTTATCAATTTTTGCATTATACAAACTTTTTTCTACTTTCTATGATTAAAATATTGATGTATCATACCTAGGAACCTGCCCTAGTTCATAACGAAGTTGACAGTGAAAACTGTATCAAAATCTGTTGAGTACTTTAGAAAATATCGTTGCACAAACAGACCAACACAAAAAGTGATTTTAATTTATGATATGTATGATGTGATTATAAAGACAAGTAATTTTTAAACCTATTCCTTCTAGACATATTATACAATAGCAGAAAAAATAAAGCATCTAGTGGGAAATCATTCATAGTAGGAGCAGTTTAGTTAAGTTTGTAAGTGTTCAAAATATTGGTACAAATATTGATCTTTTAAATATCTCAACTAAGTTCATTGGCAAACCCCAGGAGGGTTCATTTATACCTTCCAGTTGAACCTACACTGGGTATAGCAAAAACTGATGTGTCACGTAAATCTGGGCAATTGTATGAATGCCCAGAAGCAGCACATCATTAACCACAAATGTCGAGATATTTGGGTACAAGGGTAGATCAATAGGTCTAGTTCACTGCGGGGAATGATTGTTGGTGTTGATGGAGCTTCCTAAGTATTAAAGGCAGTTAGTCTAAACATAAGGGTGTGCCCACCTACTTTGACTGGAGGCTAGTACAGGGGTAACCTCCCCTTCTTCCAAGGAGATATAATTGATATTAATGCCCAAAATCCTTCATTGATTTCGACAAGAGGCGGCTCCTATCCCCAACCTTACCCATCCAGAATATCTTGTCACTCTGGAAGAAGTGCAAAGATCCTTTTATAACCTAAATGAAATTTCTAAGCTTCTTGTCCTAAGAAAACAAAAGCGCTGCAACCCCTACCTTATAGTGGAGGGGAATGAGAGAGATAAAGAGAGGACAGAGCCTGGTTCGCCGCAGAGATCATTGATCCTGACTGATACACTGTGTGATAGGTTGTCATTTGAATGGTAGCAACAGGCTTGTAACCAGAACTTGCAAGGAACGTCACACTATTTGGGGCATAATAGAGCGGTGTTATATTTTTAGAAGAGGGGTTTCTCCACTTAGTCCAGAAAGGACTTTTTCACCTTCCTTACCTGAAAAGTTTTAGACCCTCAAAATAAAACTTTTATAAAAACCTATGAGATATGAGGACTTCTATTCTCTGATGTTGTTTGGCTCAGGAGATAGATGCTAGGAATTTTTTCCTGGTTGTGCGGATGGCAGGACAGTTTAACCATATGTGTTCTACAGATTATTCTCCCTCTCCGCAGAATCTGCATTAATCAGTCTGGCTTAGACTCATCTTTGTCACATGTTTCCTAAGAGAGCCATGTTCTATTTGCAAGTCAAGTAGTAATCATACATCTTCCTTGAATAAATCTAAGAGTCTTAACCATCCTTTTGTGTGTGGAGAAATATTATTGATTGCCTTAGTCCTGAGTCCTTTCTTCAATTCACAGGTCTCTACTTCCAAACATTTACTAGAGCTTTACTGTCGAAGAAGGTTACTCTACAGCTCGGTTATGGGGTAATCAGAGCTAATCTGAGGTATCTAACCAGGAATGTATCCATGGCCCGGCACCCAGCTAGGACAACTTTGTTCTTCTTTGCCAGTTCCAATAGTGCATTTTTGCATTCCCATATTGCCTTTTAATTCAAAGGAGCAGGCACCGAGCACATTTAATGTTGCCGGACAAATATTAAATATTCAGCACCTATAGGCCAACTTTTTGTGTAAGCCTTCTGGTGCATGTTCCAATTCCCATGACTTTTGCTTGGAAGACTGTGGCATATTTCTCTAAGGGCATTGCCAATTTGGCTCCTGGCCCTATAGTCCGAACTCTGCCCTGAGGTCTAGGCTGAGCGATCAGTGTAAAACTTCAGAACACCTTTAGTAGGATAGGCTTCCTTTGTATTCCATATAACTCTATTTCCTACAGAGATGAGAAATGGTTTTTTTAGAGGATTTATTCTTTACCATGCATTCAAGACACGTTTAATTTATCATTTCAGCCTTAGAAAATTCCTGTATTATTGCCATGTATCCTTCTGAGAAGTTACACTTAATCACCTTGCTATTCAACAGCTTCATAGCACTTAATGCGGCTATTTTCTTCACCTCCTGCCTCAGAGGAGTGTATCCCAGTACTGCTTCCAGTGCCAGACTTGGACAGGAGCTCATTGCCCCGGTAATGCTTATACATGCTGGCCTTTGAAGACTATGTAACCTCTTGGCTGCTGTATTTGTGCAATATTAGCCCCATATATCCAATATATCATCTTGGTGTTTAGCCCGCATTTAAATCCAAAAAGTCTTTTGCAAGCACCAAGAGCTTTTGTTACTGTGGATAAAAATGTAATATGAGAATTCCATGTAAGCCTTTCATCAAGAACTACTCATAGATACTTTAGCACTTCGAAAAACATTAATATAGTACCTTCCAGAACAGGTTGAGCTGGTTTAAAGAAATAACCTGGACAACCAATAAACATCTTAATACTGGAGGATTTGGACATAATTAGTGATTAGACCAGACTTAGTCCAACACAATTATCAAGAGTTTAGGATAAAAATCATATCTAAAATCTTTGATGACTTAAAACTGGATTGCTGAATTAGATATGATCTCTCCCTATCTACATTCTTGAAATAGTTTAATCATATTTTTTAATAGCAATAAAATTTTTTCAGAAAAAAAAGAACTATTAGTTTGTACACTTTTTGAGGTGATACTTACTGAAGCAGAACCCGCTGTCACAACACCATCTTTCTTGAAGACCAATGGGAGTTTGCCAAGCACCTCAAGAGTGGTCTGAGGCTTTGGATGCTCGTCAACATCCACAACAACTTCCTTCTTCTTCTGGACCACTGTCACTGGGGCCAGTTCAGCCTTGAATACCCCAGCATCATGAGCTGCAACAGCAACACTACTTAAATTCTGTCTGACCTTGGTAAAAATAAACTTTAAATTTATAGATACACTGATATTCAATGAATAACAATGTTTTGAAGGATCTAAAAAGTATCAATTAATAAGTTGGAATATTAAAAAGGTTTTCACAAAGACTGCATGTGGTTTAAACAAAATTAATAGGTGAAATGATTTTTAAGACAGAACAATTTCTTGAGTTTAGCATTGACAGAATAACCAAATGATATTAGTATTCCTCTGTGATAATTTCGCACATTTAATTTATCAATATATCAAGAGTAGATATGCTGTAAAGGACCTTTACTACATATATCTTTATATATATATTTCTTGTGTGCATTTGTATGTCACTGAACTCCTCCTAAATGGCTGGATTGATGTTAATGAAATTTGTTGTATGTCTTCAGGTGGGTTCGAGAATGGTTTAGACTTACAAATTTAAGCAGTTAAAAATTAAATTTCAAAGATAAAAAATAAAAGTTATAAAAGGGCCTGCACATTATAAACTGCAATTAAGAGACAATTACATATATAACCAAACACAATTTAAGGCGCTAAGTTATGATGTATATTTGTCTTTAAAATACATTTCTGGTTAAAATTAAAGCTTGAGTGTTAGACAACTTTATAATAAAGTACATGCGCTTGTAGAATGCGATTTTTTAATAATTTTGTTTTGGTTCACAAGACACCTCAACCTACCAAAAATTTAAAATCGTCCAAAATTCAATTTATAAATATAAGCAGTGATGACCATCACACAGTAATTTTCAATATTTATCAAATGTTACTTGAATTTTGTGTGTTTGTACAATTAACTTGATTTTTTATAATACCTAACATATTAGAACTGTCGCAACAGATGACTTTATTTTTGTTACAATTACTAAAAACTGTATCTACAAATCCTAATCCTAATAATATACTAAATGTGAAAGTTCTTTGGTTTGTTTGGCTTGCTTTCATGCATAAACTATTCAACCGATTGAGTTGAAATTTGACATGGGCATTTTAGGGATCATGGGATAAATGTAGGCCTATTCTTATTTCGAAAATACTTGTCTTTAAAGTAGCAACAAAATCCCACCTTGGTCTCTATAGTTGTGAAATATTAACTACAAAAGCAGTTCTAGTGTTATCAACTGTCTGTGTAAATATTGTTTATTATTTTCAATTTGTTTACATTTATAGTGAATACAAATTTTACTGTTTTAGATTTCAGCAATTAAGTAAGTACTCATCTATCTTAAAAGTGACCCAAAACCCATGATGGTCAGAATTTGACACCAAAGACTCCCTTTGAAGCAATTGACAAGAACTATGCTAGATTAAAGTTCTCTAGACTGAGCTTTTCAACTAATGTACTAATTCCAGCTCTAAATGTTCTACAATATTTAACAATATTTTTCAGTTTATAAAGAAAAAAACGTGTAGTGTCATTGTTAATGTACTTTAAGCCGTACATTTTTATCAAATATTAAGTATTAGTACTAAAGAAATTGCTATCCAACAAACTAAATTAGAATGAGCATAAATATAAACTTTTTACATGTTTTCTTGATCGTGGCAACAAGGCAAACTCAAAATTGGCATTAAAAGTATAATTCCCTAGAACCAGCAATGGTTATATTCATGCAAAGTTTACTAAATTGCGTGCAAAGGAGCAAGTAACTGCTAGCAGTGCAGATATAAGAGACAATGTAATCTAACCTTTACTTTACATTTAAAGACTGTTATCAAACCAGAAGTACTCATACAGGTGCAAAATGTACGAATTTGCATGCCAAGCCATGGGTAACTGTTATATTTATATATACCGGGTGTCCCATGAAGAGGTTTAAAAGTTAGAATTACTTGCCCATTTATGCACCAAACATCTTAACTCTACAGAATTCATTAAATAGGTTTTAAAAATATTCTGTGAAAATTTCAGCTCTCTATCAATTTTTGAAACGAAATGGCAGCATTTTGAAAAACTATACTTTAAAAACAGTAAAAAAAACAATATTTTTGGCTCTGTAAAGTTATTTATTCTCATATTCTAGAGAAATAAAGCACTTCAATCAGAAAATTAGAACCAAGCCTATTAAAAATCCTACAATATTACAGTCCACAATTATTCAAACTGTAATCTATCCACGGCAACACACACATAATAGCACTTACAAAGAAATTCTGCGGTATCCAAAGTTCCTCTTCAATTTATTGTTTTAATTCCTCATCATTATTGAAGCGACGAGTATAACTTGTTCCATTAAGTAACCCTCATAGAAAGAAATCACAAACAGTTAAATCTGAGGATCGGGTGGTCAATCTTAAAAATCACTTCCATGACCAATCCAACGACCATGAAGGTTGTCATTTAATAATCGCTTCACAATATTTACAAAATGAGGAGGAGCACCATGTTGTAATGAGATTGCTTGATCCATTTCTGGAACCGTAAAATGAGGCAAGACTTGTTCATTTAAAACCTGTTCATACCTATTCCCAGTCATTGTTCTGTCTGAAATGTTGTAAGATAGCACCCCATTACAACTGACAGTTGTCCAAACAATAATTCCTTTTAATTTGAGTAGAGTCCATTCAAGAATGTGTAGATTACCGGTGTTGTAATAATTACAATTATGCCTATTTACAGCAAAACTGCGGTAGAAAGTAGACTCGTCTGAAAAAAAAAACAATTTGAGTACGTAAATTAGGATCTAGCTCATGAAACTCAATGACACGAGAACAAAATTTCACTCTCCTGTCAGGATCATCTTTAAAAGATTAGGACTAGGTAATTTTTGTAAAATTTAATTTTGTTTTTCTTAATTATTCTCTCTGTACTGAAGACTTTGGAACACCAGTTTCAAGGTTAACCTTCCTTAGTGATTTCGGTTTAGCTGGAGAGCAGAGCATTGATGTGCACACTAGTACTTCTCTTTCCTCATTTGATCCTCTAGAATACTTTTTTTACGACACTTCTAATTTCTAACAAAAGATTTTTCCACTTAGTTATTGTTGGATTGTTAGGTGGTTCAACTTCTGGGTAGACAACCTGAAATTGTCTAATTGCTTTTGTAATGTTGCCAAAAGTAATAGCCTACGCACAACACTTCACTTTTGGTTCAACATTAAAAGCCATTTCTCGAACTTCAATATCAGAAAAACTGTAATGGAGGAGGTTAGGTTATGTTTTAATAGCGCAAGCAACATTCTTCAATCAAACAGCTGTTTTCAACAATGAGCGTTATTAAACAGCTATTCTTTAAAACTACAATGCAGTAATCAAATCAGGTAATTCAAGACATGAATTTTTATAGGAAGCAAAATGGTAAAATTTTTAATATCACCATTTTCAGGGTGTCCAGTAATGACCAAATCTAAAATTCAAGCACATTTCAAGGTTTTCAAGGCTCAAAATTATAAAATTCAAGGCTACAGTCGCGGTTTACTTTTGGCTCTTTATCGGTAACTAACAATTTTACAAGCCAAAATCAAGTCACGTAATAGTGTTTACTTTCCATGTAACAATAAAGATTTCTCAAATATTTAAGGCCTAATAACAGCATTGTGCATTGTGATATTTTAAAATAACTGCTTAAAAGAATACATACCTTTATTTTAGACAATGCTCAAAGATAGTAGGCCCTCTGTTTAAATTACTAATGTCCTTATACATTATTAACATTTTATAATTCGTTGTTGAAAAATCTACAGTAAATGAGGTTTTTTTCATAATCTAAAACTTATAATTGAACTTCCTTGTGTTCAAAAACTTTGAACTGTAATCGTACCTATAAAATAATTATGTTAATTTAATTATTTAAACAATACTATGTTTAATGTGGCATTTAATTTAGTTTAAAATGAATTTCAGTGTAATGTTACTATTAAAAAAATAGTAAAAAAACATTGTAGGCCTATAAAAAATTATGATAAAGTACCAAAGCCTAATTTAATGTTTATATTGTAACAGTTTGTTACAAATACATTTTAATATCCAAACAGGTAAATGATTTCGATTTTTTATTTGAAGTCTGAAAACAAACCCTCAAAAACACAGGATAGTAAAGAAACAGTTTCACTTTTAAGTTAAAGAAGTTTTACTTACACTTTCAACATCAAACCCAATACTATTCTGAACCAGTTGAGGGTTAGGTTAGTTTTAGGTGAATTAAGTTTCATAAAAAACAAAATAACTGTTAAAATAAATAAAAATATATTAATATTCATTTTGTAAAAAAGGATTAAACTCAAAAAGTCCAAAACATGAGCTATTCAAATGTTGAACCCTTTTTACAATTTATTTTGTATTAAAAAATAAATTTGTCACAGAAAAGTTTTACTCTCTTTAGAAAACATGTGTGAAAGTTATAAAACTTTAACAATTGAATTACTAACGATGTGTTGCACCTTTACTCCTTGCACAAATTAATTTAAACAAATAAGGCTATTGACAATAAGTTAATGAAAACAACCATTAATAGTATAGCAAGGGTAAATAAACACCTAGATTACTAAAAAAGTGTTGTATTAATTATATATCTCAAATAAATTTAAAATAAATCCTATAGGCATCCAATTGTACACCATAATTGATGATATGATCACGTTTTTCGATTAGGCCTACCTTAAATTGAAACAATTAATATTCATCATTATGTCTCAAAGAATTGACAACCGTTTCAACATGCGAATATTATAAATACAATATATAGTCACGTAGGTTGTTTAGCCACTCTTCAAATTACTTTAACATCAAGCATATTATAAATGCCATCTCTCGTCAAACCTACTACAACGCCATTTTTTGCGACTGCCACGAGAGCGAGTTACTTCCAAATTTCATTTGTATTCTGTCAATTTCACATTGATGTGAACATAATTGAACTGTTGCTTCAATATCTTTATTTGTGTTAAGCACGGCGTCCACTGGGAACGGCCCGGTCCAGCCCAGCCCGGACTTTTATACTCTGTCAAAATGCATACGATCAAATGAAAACCCGCCCACTGCGTCCGGTCCGGGCTGGGTTGGGTCGCAGTTGGTAGGTGTCCATTTGATTGCGTGTATTTCGACTTCACAAAAAGGCCGGGCCGGGTTCACTCCGGCCTAGCACCGCCCACTACGGCCGGGCCGGCTTTTTTGTGAAGTCTATCCGGCCTCGGTCGGCTCTTCGGGTGCCGTGTGGGCCGAGTCTTCCCGGGCTGTGCCGGGCCGGCCGCAGACTTCACAAAAAGGCCGGGCCGGGTTCACTCCAGCCTAGCACCGCCCACTGCGGCCAGCCCGGCCTATCCAGCCTCGGTCGGCTCTTCGGGTGCCGTGTGGGCCGAGTCTTCCCGGGCTGTGCCGGGCCGGCCGCAGACTTCACAAAAAGGCCGGGCCGGGTTCACTCCAGCCTAGCACCGCCCACTGTGGCCAGCCCGGCCTTTTTGCGAAGTCAAAATACACGCAATCAAATGGACACCCACCAACTGCGACCGGCCAGGCCTATCCAGCCTCGGTCGGCTCTTCGGGTGCCGAGTGGGCCGAGTCTTCCCGGGCCGGCCGCAGCGGGCGGGTGTCCCTTTAATTGCGTGTATTCCGACTTCACATAAAGGCCGGGCCGGGCCGCCTGCAGTGAGCGGGTGTCCATTTGATTGCGTGTATTTCGACTTCACAAAAAGGCCGGGCCGCCCACAGTGGGCGGGTGTCCATTTGATTGCGTGTATTTGGACAAAAAGGCCGGGATGGTCGCAGTGGGCGCCTTGCATTAGTAACGGCAGCGGCGTTAAAAAAAATTAAAACTCCCGATTTTCTACAAAATACAAGCATAATTCCCGCCCTATTCAAGGCAGGTAAAATTCAAGCATAATTCCCGCTCTTCCCGATTTTCAAGGCTGCTGGACACCCTGATTTTGTTTCTACAATTGTTAGGGAGCTTTCATTTTCACAAAATATTTTTAAAACCTACTTTATTAATTGTGTAGAGTTTGAAAATGTTCAGTGCATAAATGGGCAAGTAATGTAAAATCAAACGATTAAAACTCTTCGTGGGACTCTGTATTTATATAAATATATATATATATATATATATATATATATATATATATATATATACATATATATATTTATATTTACATTGATTAAATTAGTATAAATGGCAATAGCCAAATTTAATTTCAATAAACATTGAATCACAAAAAGTACTTGCTCCATATACAGGACTTAATGGTATAAATTAAGTCCTCATAAGGCTGGATATATTATAAAGGGATATAGATGTAAAATCTTCACAATACTTATTAAAATACATTTTTTGGAGGATAAAATAATTCTCCCCCCACTTTGAAAAGAGGGGGTAATTTTAAATTTTCAAACTACAACCTGTATCATGTACCATGTCATTTTAGAGGTTTATTCAATTGAAACACAATGACATGAATAAAACATCTCTTCATCGCTTCTGGTAAAAGTCATGGCCAAATAACCCCCTACATTTACATTGCTACCTAGAAAAAACAACTCTTACCAAAACTATGCACACCTCAAAAACTTAGATACTACACAAAGGGATAAGCTGGGCACCTCAAAGTCTTATTAAGCGATATCACGCATGCATTGTGTTGATATCCGCAAGACAGATTATTTTTTTGTGTTATTTGCCCATACCTTTTGGTAGAAACGTCGTAGAGATTTTTTCTTTGTGTCATTGTGTTTCTTTTTAATTGACCTTTAAAAGGATAAGTCACAAAACAGGCGTTGCCTGAAATTTGAAAATTTAAAGTAACCCCCTTCTACCTCCTTTAAAAAGAGAGGGGGGGATTTATTATCCTTCAAAAAATTCCAAAAAGTATTTTAATATGCACGGTGAAGATTTTATATTGATATCGCAATCCGTTTAGAATATATTCAGGCGTATCAGGACTTAATTGATACACTATATATAGAATATATATATTTTATATATATATATATATATATATATATATATATATATATAAGTAGATATGAATATGCCGGTTCTAGACCACTTTTGGGACACACAGAAAATAAAGGGAAAATACTGTTTAAAGGACAATAAACGAATCTGTAAAATCAAACAGTAAGGGGTTCCTAGACCACTTTTGGGACAGTCAGAAAATCAATGTAAAATACTGTCCATTGAACCATAAACAAATCTAATAAAATCTAACAGGAAAGCACGAATGTTAAATAACCGAATCTTTAGCTGTTTTACTGTTCAATGTTTGCTTCTACATTTATAAGCTGTTTTAATGAAAAAATCAAAAAATCTTAATAAAAAATCTTTATTCTACAAAGTTAATTGTAACACAGTCTTTATCTTTTATAGTCTTCTTTCCAGTAACAACCAAGTGTAATTTTTCATTTTTGTTTAATTCTTTAATCTTTTTCTCATCCAAAACAGTCAAAAATCTGTTCGGCAAGTGTACTTTACAATCTTCCAACTCGGCAATTATTGTAAACCCGAATTTATCTTTCATTTTCTCCAAATTCAAGATTCTATATCTCTTTTTTTCTTCCAATTCCACTAATTTCTTATATTCTTTGAATCTTAGTTCACCAACCTTATTCAACTCTTGTAACAGCGCTGCCATTTATTATAGAAAAATCTTTTAACTAAATTTAGTTAAAAGATTTTTCTATAACAAATAGAACAATCTGAAAACATTTGACCAGAAATTGTGCTGATTTGTGTCAAAAATCACTACTTCTCAAAATTTAATTTTACAAATTTTTGCTCTTTAAATAGAACAATCTGAAAACATTTGACCAGAAATTGTGCTGATTTGTGTCAAAAATCACTACTTCTCAAAATTTTAGTTTACAAATTTTTGCTCTTTAAATATGGAGCGGAAAAAGATAGAGTGCCCATACTGCAAAAAAGACATTTTTGAACATCACTATACTCGTCATTACAATTCGAAAAATCATTTGAAGAACAAAGAAATTTATAATAAAGAACTAAATTATTTGAGGACTTGGGCTAAAGAAAATCAAATTGCCGATCACCAAAACATGTATAATATAGAAAAATTGCGTGAATTAAAGAAAAGCTTTAAGGAAGATAAAAAAGATCTCAATCTATTTAATGATGAAAAAATTCAATCAATCGCTGAAAAATTGTCCTTAGAAACAAACGATAAAACTAAGTCTGAAATGATCGAAGAAATTGACAAAACTCTTAACGAAAAACCTAAAAATATCATTGATGTAGAAGTTTTATCCTCAATACACGGTCTTTTCAAGCAATACATTTTAACGAATTTAAACGATAAGTTCATGTCAATTTACAAATATCTATCAATTATGAGGCCAGAGATTAAAAGTTTAATCGAAAAATTTCAAGAAACCGTTAAAAATATGAAGGGCTATCTCTCTTTAGAATGCGAATACGAACGAACTTTAGTGAACGGTGAAACACAAACTTGTCCAATGTACTTTACTATAAAAGCAGACGAAATCTTCGACGTAAACGACTTTATTACTAAGCAATTTAATAAATTAACACATCGAGAACAGACAAATCATCCAAATAAGGGCTCTGGTTGGACATTAAAACGTTGTAAACAACTGATTTTGAGCCTTAATAAACATGAATTTATGAACGCAGGATCATATATCGATTTACCAAAGGAAATCAAAGATAAAAAAGCTTGTGTAAATATCAAAAATAAAGATGATTATTGCTTTATTTACTCTATCCGATGCGCTATTGAAAAACCCGAGACTCATGTTGACAGAGCAAAACAATACGAAAAATTCGTGAACGATGAGATATTTTCTGGATTCGACTATCCTATGTCTTTAAAAGATATACAATTATTTGAAAAACGAAGCAGCAAAGCAAAGTACAAGTATCCGAAAATGTCTGTAAACGTCTATACTTTTGATGAAAAACTACACATAGTACCGTTGCAAATTTCAGAAGTTTATGACGCCAAGTTAGAAGTTGATTTATTGTATGTTAAACAAGATGATAAATCCCATTATGTTTTGATAACAGATTTAAGTAGATTAGCGAGTTCACAGATATCAAAAAATGCTCACAAGACGTTCTTGTGTCGAAGATGTTTAAGCCATTTCTACAAATATAGTGCTTTATCAGATCATTTAGAAATTTGTAAGCAACATGAAGTTTGCAAGCCAATTATGCCGTTTCCGGGTCAAACAACTAAATTTACCAATTACCAAAAGAAATTTAGCCATCCGTACGTAATTTATATGGACTTTGAGAGCATATTAGAGAAGATTCCCACATGCAAAAACAATCCGCAAAAATCGACTACAACCAAGATTCAGAAGCATATTCCTTATGGTTTTACTCTATATTTAGTGTCTAATGTGACCAATCGTATGTACAAGCCGATATGTTATCGAGCAAAAAATGAAGAAGAGTTGCCGAACGTTCCTGCAAAATTGTTTGAAGAACTCAATAAATTATCGAAGTACATAGCTAAAAAATATAATTCAAAGAACATGAAGCCCATGAAATTGACTGACGAAGAAGAAATTTCGTATCAAAATTCAAATCTTTGCCACATTTGTGAAGAAATATCGTATCAAGACACTGAAAAAACTTTAGGGTTTTTACCAGATAATTGGAGTTCTGCTTATGATGCATTCAAAAAATGCAGAGATCACTGTCATTTGACTGGAAAATTTCGAGGTGCAGCTCATAGAATTTGTAATCTGAATTTGAAATTTCCTCAGAATATTCCCGTTTTCTGTCACAATATGTCTAATTACGATACGCATTTGTACATAAAAGAATTGGCAAAACAATACGGTAATGTTGATTTGATTGCAAACACCGATGAACGATATATAAATTACTCTGTAAATTCTGGATACGGGTATGAATTTGATGGTGACAAACCTAGAAAGTTCATCAAGTTTTCGTTTGTAGACACGTTCAGATTCATGGCCTCGTCTATAGAAAAGTTAGCTAAAAATCTAAAGAGAGAAGACTTCAAACATACAAATCATTTTATACAGGATGGAAGAATATTGAATGAAATTATAGAAAGACAGCCAAATGACGAAGAAGAAATCTTTAAAATTCTATCTGGAAAAGGCATATTTCCTTACGAATTTATCGATAGTATTGAAAAACTTGATTACACAGAAGAATTGAGAATTCAAGATTTCTATTCACTCTTGACAGATGAGAGCATATCTGAGAAAGATTATCAACACTACTTAAATGTTTGGAACAAATTAAAAGAGAAAAATCTGGGAAATTATTCTGATTTGTACAACATTCAAGATGTTTTATTGCTCGCTGATATCTTTGAAAATTTTAGGAATATTTGTTTGAATTGCTATAAGCTTGATCCAGCACACTATCTGACTGCTCCTAGTCTTGCTTGGGATGCTATGTTAAAATTAACTAAAATCGAGCTTCAACTGATACACGATTACGATATGTATTTAATGATTGAAAAAGGTATTCGCGGAGGCATTTCTCAGTGTATTAAGCGATATGTTAAAGCAAATAACAAATATTTGAAAGATTTCGATAAGACAAAGCCCGAAAACTATTTGTTATACGTTGATGCAAACAACCTTTATGGGTATGGTCTTATGCAAAAACTGCCGTTTAGTGATATCAAGTGGATGGATCCTAAAACGTATACAAAAGAAGAGTGGCAAGAAACAATTTTAGAACTCACTGGCGACGAAGATTATGGTTATATTCTCGAAGTCGATCTTGGATATCCAACAAATTTACACGAACATCACAAGGATTTACCTCTTGCTCCCGAACATTATAAAAACAAACTTTGCACAACTCTACTGGATAAAACTGAATACGTTGTTCATTCGAGAAATTTGAAGTTCTATTTGGAACAAGGTATGATTTTGAAACATGTGAATAGAGTTATTGCATTCGATCAGAAGCCTTTTATGAAAGATTACATTGATTTTAACACTAGTATGAGAACCAAGGCTATAAGTGACTTTGAGAAGGACTTTTATAAGCTTATGAACAACTCGGTTTTTGGAAAATCGATGGAAAATGTAAGAAATAGATGTGATATTAAACTAGGAAACGAAGAATTTTCAATGAAACAAGCTAAGAAAACAAATTTCAAATGCTTTAACATCTTTGACGACAACTGTATAGCGAGTCACATGTACAAACAAAAGGTTAAATTTAACAAACCGATTTACATAGGATTTTCAGTTCTCGACCTCTCAAAATTGCTAATGTACGAGTTTTATTACAACAAATTAAAGAAGTTTGATCCAGATTTGAATCTGTGTTACATGGATACAGACAGTTATTTTCTAGAATTGAAACGAGATCCTTTTAAAATTATTAAAGAAAATATAGATGACTTTGATACAAGTGATTATCCAAAAGATCATGAATGTTTCACTACTAAAAATAAGAAGGTAATAGGGAAATTCAAAGACGAATTGAACGGCGAGATATTAGAAGAATTTTGTGGTTTAAGATCAAAGATGTACTCGTACAAATATCTAGACAAAAATCCAGTTAGGTGTAAAGGAATTAAGAGAAGCGTTGTAAATAAAACAATAAATATCGAAAACTTGAAGAGATGTTTGTTCGAAGATAAAGAAGAATTTAGGGAGATGACTGTAATAAAAAGCTATAAACATGAATTGTACACAGTTACCATAAACAAGCTGGCACTGAACGCTAAAGATGATAAGAGAATCGTTCTAGAAAATAAGATCGATACAGTACCTTATGGCTATAAAAATGAAGCAAAATCTGATATATTAGATGAGTTAAATAAACTTGGAAACTTTGACATGTAAATGGAAGATGATTTAATTCACTGTCACAAGTGTAAAAAGAAAACGAAAAATATAGATTCAAAAATCGTTCAAACTCAAAATGGATTGTATAGAATTGCTGCAAAATGTTCAAAATGTAAGACAAACAAGAGTAAGTTTATAAAGAATCCAAATCCAAAACCTGTTAAGCAAGAATTGAAGACTAAAGATGAGATAGAGATTGAAGCTCGAGAAATTCATGCACCAGTACGAAAAAAGTTTAAAAAGAGAAAAATTATAACATTAGGAATTGACGATTTATGGGCAGCAGATTTAGTTATAATGTCTAACTATTCAGATCAAAATGATGGATTTAAGTATATGTTAAATGTTATTGATACTTTCTCAAAATATGCTTGGTCAAGAGCTATCAAAAGAAAAAACGGCAAGGATATTTCAAAAGCTTTCGAAGATATAGTAAAAGATGCCATAAGGATCAATCACAAACCTCCTAACCTACTTCATACAGATAAGGGTTTAGAGTTTAAAAATAAAGAATTTAACGATGTTTTGAGGAAATACAACATTAAGATTTATCATACTGAAAACGAAGAGAAATCAAGTATTGTAGAGAGATATAACAGAACTCAAAATGAAAGAATGAAGGTTCTTTTTGAGATTAATAAAAACTTTAAATGGATCGATATTCTTCAAGAAATCGTAAAGAAATATAACGATACTGTTCATAGCACAATCAAAATGAAGCCTAAAGACGTAGATAAAGATGCAGAAAAAGAGTTATTAGAGTCGGTTTTCAAGTATGTTCCACCAGAAATTCACACGAAAACTAAATTTAAAGTCAATGATCATGTAAGAATTGTTAGTAAAAAACAAACATTTTCGAACAAATATAAGAACAATTGGTCAAGAGAAATCTTTGTGATTTATCAAATTAATAACACAGATCCTGTAACTTATAGTATAAAAGATTTAAATAATGAAGAAATAACCGGAAAGTTTTATGAATATGAATTGAGAAAGTCAAAGATTTTTTCTATATAAATGGAGGCCCAAAAGAAATGTTCAATGTGCAAAGAATTAAAAGGTTTTGAAGAATTTTATAAAGATAAGAGTAGAAAAGATGGAATTATTTATAATTGTAAAGATTGTTATAGGAAGTATCATAAAGAGCTGTATGATAAAATAGAAAAATTAACTTTGGAAGAGAAAGAATGTCTTAAATGTAAAGAAACTAAAAAAATTTCAGAGTTTAATAGTGATCACTATAGTAGAGATAAGAAAGACTCATATTGTAAAGATTGTGTAAAGAAGAATCACCATAGATTATATTATGAAGATACTCAATGTGAATGTGGAAGAACTATAAAATGGTTAAATAATTATCAAAAACATTTACAAACAAAATATCATAATTCAAGAGTTTAACATTTTCATCGTGTAATAATTTTTTCTATATAAATGGAGTCTCAAAAGAAATGTACAAAGTGTCAAGAAGAGAATAGAAAAGACTGTTATTGTAAGGAATTATATGATAAAATGAACAAATTAACTTTAGAAGAGAAAAAGTGTTACTTTTGTAAAGAAATTAAAAATATTTCTGAATTTAATAACTGGCAGTATAGTAAAGATAGAAAAGATGCTTTTTGCAAAGATTGTGCTAAAAAAATTTTCAGCGAAAGTTATAAAAACGAAATGCCTTGTGAATATGAAAAAAGAATTCTACAATGGTTACCTAGTTATGCTAAACATTTACAAACAAAATATAATAAATCGAGAGTTTTTAGTAAAATTTAGAAACATTTTCATCGTGTAATTTAGATATTCTATAAATCAGTCGAGATTCTGCCATATTTGTAGTAAAATGATTTCCGTTGTATAAAATATTCAAAGATTCTTTCATTTGGTTGTAGAGATTTATACTATTTGGATCTCCTTGTCTTAATAAAATTTCCATTTCTGGGTAATCAATTTCAAGTTCTTTCAATCTTTTCGGTATTTCTCTCTTTTGAGCTCTGATAACGTAATAAGGATATTCCCACATGTGATTCTTCTTAATTAATACAAAAACATGGTGTTTTTTCTTATCAAAATCTTTACAAACAAGATCTGGTTTCATTAAGTCAATTTTTACACTTTGTTTTGCAATTATTTCCGTTTTGATTTCATCTTTAATTTGCAAGTGCTTAACTTTGTCCTCTAAATATTTAATCTTGTTTTCAAGTTTGTACACACCAAATTTACGAATGCTTGGTAAAACATCTCTCGTAACCCATTGTTGAAAGCTTTTTGCTTCTATTTTATGAGATCTTAAAATTAACGAATAAAGTCCTGATTCATTAATGAAAATAGTATCTTTGTGAATATTTGCGAGGTGGCCCTCGAGGGCTACCTTATCTTTTAGATAAAAGTATTGAGATTTGTCACCTTCATCGACATTATTTCTAATCGCTTTTTCTGTATTGTTATATTCCAATATTTCTGCAACATCTTTAGCCTTAAACCAAAATTCATTATTTTCGTCAACAATTGTTAAAATTTCTTTATTATTGAATTTTAGTTGATTATTTCTTAGATCTATGACTGACTCCATTTAGATAGAAAAAAAATTTAACAAGCAATTATTATTTTGAGTTTAAAGGTCGAAAATAGTGTCTGGATGTAATTTTTTTAAGAGTCGCGATTCGATACCCTTGAAAGTTTAAAGGTAGTCTATTCAATAGACCCCCTTGATTCATGTCCGTTGCTTCGACAATCTTAAATAAATTGTTGTTTTACTCTCATTATTTAATAAATTTCCCTCAGAGTCTTGAATAGTCAGAACGATTTTTTGAATTCTTTTAATATTTTTTCTAATTGGAATATAATCGATTTCATTCGGTTTTTCACTGATTTTTGATCCATAAGCAACATTTGGGAAAAAAGTGTACAAAATTTCAGATTCTTTGTGTAAATGTTCGGTATGATTTTCAAAACTAGGTTCAACGAGATTACAATGTACTTCAATTACATCAAACGGTCTAAATTTTGGCGTTTTATTTCCTAAATATACCTGATTTGGCTCAATAGTTTCTTGAACAAACCCTAACAAATCTACAATAATTGCTGAAAACATTATTCTTACTGGTGATTTTATTTGAATTTTATTAGAGAGATAATTTTTTTGCATTTCAAACTTGTTTTCGTCAAAGTTTAAAGATTTATCTGATTGTTTGAATGTTTTCAGATAATTTTTAAGGGAATTTTTTATTTGATCGAAAGTATAATATCCTTTGTTTAAACCATAGTATTTTGTTATGTTCTTCTCACTAAATCCTATGCAATAAGGAGAACTTTCACTAATATTTATTACAAAATTGTCAGAATAAAAACCGCTTAAACCGATAAAATAATTTGATTCTTCCTCTAAGTGTATAGGATGTTCCAAATTTAAAACTAATTTAGAGCTTTCTGAAGTCAACTTGAACAGCTTCATTTTCGCAAGCGTTGCTTCAAGATGAAAATCTTCTATTTAAATGGAGAAATTTTTAAAGCAAAAAGATCAGATAAAACTTCAAACGTTTGAAGAAAATAAGAAAGATCAACCAATCAGATTGTTAATTGTTGGTTCAAGTGGATGTGGAAAAACAACTTTATTATTGAATTTTATCTACAATAGGTTGATTCCTTATTCCAATTTGTATGTTTTTAGTAAATCTTTAGAACAAGACGCCTATAAAAAATTACAAGAAAGATTTGAAAATATTGAGAAAAACTTAAACAAAAAAATATCACATTTTTATAATGCTTCTGAGGACATAGTTCCGTTAAGCGAATGTAAACCCAATTCGTTAATCGTTTTTGATGATTGTATTTTGGAAAATCAGGACGTTATTAAGGAATATTTCGTAATGTCTCGTCACAAAAACATATCTTGTATCTATCTTTCCCAATGCTTTTCAAAGGTTGATAAACAAGTTATAAGAAATAACCTGAATATGTTGTGTATTTTTAAGCAAGATGATCACTATTCGAGAAAGATTTATAACAATTATGTGGGACCTGATATGAGTTTTAACCACTTTATTGAGTTATGTGATAAAATTTGGAAGGAAGACTACGGATTTTTAACTATTAATCTAACTTTGAAGCCTAAAAATGGCAAATATCTGAATAAATTTTCCAATATAAACGTGTGATAATCTAGTTGTTTTCATGTTTTTACGTTCACGTTCCACGTTCACGTTCACGTTTCACGTTCATGTTTCACGTTTTTACGTTCCACGTTCACGTTCATGTTTCACGTTCATGTTTCACGTTCATGTTTCACGTTCGTGTTTACGTTTCACGTTCGTGTTTCACGTTCCACGTTCACGTTTTACGTTCTGTGTTCACGTTTCGTGTTCACGTTTTACGTTCCACGTTTAAAATTTTCCTAAATAAATGGCGAACGTAACTTCAGAAGAAGCAAAAAAACTTGATCAAATAGAAAAGAAATTAATCAAAGAATTTAAAGAACAGATTCGAATTGATGAAAAAGAACAAGAATTTATTCAAAAAATTAATCAACCTGTAACATCTGCAATAAAAAATGTTGAGGGCAAAATTGAAAATGTTTTAAGCGATAATCAAAATTTGATGAATTTGGTTCCAGTTGTACGACAATTTGCTGATATTTCGATACCAGAATCTGAGTTTGAATTGCCAAAATTACCATCTTCAACACCATTTAGACCTCGAATCATTGAAGACTCTACCATAGTTGAACCAATAAGTCCTGGAACAACGGATATAATAATTGGTGAAATTGGTAAAAAATTTCTTCCTAGAGCAAAGGATGATAAATTTGGTTTGTATTGGGACAGAAAAAAGAAAAGTTTTATGATTGGAAATTTGCCCGTGAATTTTGAGCATAATGATATCATTATTAATGAAAAAACATATGAAGGAACTCAAGGTTTATGGAGATTATTAACAGGCACTGATGTTCCAAAAGACGGTTTATATTCTGAAGAAGACTTGAAAAAGTATACTGAAATTTTATGGAAATCTGATTCAATTTACAAAAATAATGATCCATCAACTAAGAAACCAAAGTCAAGTAAAGGTAAAAAATATCTCAATTTGATTAAACCAATTTGGGAAAAAAGAATCGAAGGATCAGGTGTGAGAAAATACAGTGATAATAAGATTGAGTACAGATATATCGACGATTTGACAAAACTCGATGGAATTATTAATTATATTTATGCTCAAGAGAAGGCTGGAAAACAACAATTTTTTGAACGAAAAGAAAGCGATTAAAGATTTTATTTCGAACAAACTTGATGAAATGATTGAAAAACCTGATGGAATTAAATATTTAAAACGAGTTTTGCCGGCAATAAGTTCATCTATGATTGAGGGTAGTGGACTTTTGAATGATTTTATCAACAATTTACCTTTTGAATTACACGTACCAACTTATCAGTATCTGGGGCCCGGCACAAAACTCGAAAAAAAAGACTAAAAAGAGGAGATCCTGGTATAAATAAATTAGATCAAGCTGCTATGGAACACGATATTTTTTATGCAAAACATAGAGACACAAATTCCAGACATATCGCAGATAAAGTTTTGCAAGATAAGGCAATGGATAGATTTTTATCAAAAGATGCTAGTTTAGGTGAAAGATTTGTTGCGCTTCCAACAGCTGGAGCAATGTTTTTGAAGAGAAAACTAGGAATGGGAATCGAAGAGAACTTGAAATTTTAACTATATAAATGGAGGTGAATGTAAATTTCAGCAAAAATCAGAAAGAAAAAATAAAATCCGCTTTTAAGAAGAAAATACCCGTTAGTATTCAATTTAAAATAGATCAACTAAAAAATGGCGAAGATAAGATATTTTTAACAAATAGACAATACAATAAACTCGAAAAACATAAGAAAAACAATAAAGGAACCAGAATAGAATTTTCTTATAATCAGTTGAAAGAACTTAAAAATGGTGGACTTTTGAAAGATTTATTAGATTTTGGAGAAAATATTCCAGTTGTTAAAAATGTTGTTCCTTATGTTCGTAAAGCTGCTCCAATCGTTAAAAAGGATGTGATTCCTATTGTTCGAAACATTTTAAATTGGTTAGATAAAGAGTTGGAAGATGTTACAGGATCTGGATTAGATGAAAAAACTTTGAATTACGTGAAATCAAACATCGGAAAAAAAATTTGAACCCTTAACATTCGGAGAATTGGAAGAAATCTGCAAAAATATTAAACATTTTAGAGGAATCTTCATGAGAGATACATTACCTGAAAAAGTTAAGAAATTTGAATGTGGAATTGTGAATTTAGACTCGATTATGGGAAGTGGAACGCATTGGATTTGTTATTATAAAAATGATAAGAATGCATGTTATTTTGATTCGTATGGAAGAATTGAGGACAAACCACCTATAGAATTGATTAAATATTTGAAAAAATCAAGCGTCTACTACAATGATTCTCAGATTCAAGACTATAAAGATCCCCCAATTTGTGGTCATTTATGTGTTTTTGTTTTGAATGAACTGGCTGAAGGTAAAGATTTTAAAGAAGTTGTTAACAAATTATTGCTTAATAAATATGGATTCACAAAATATTTTTGACGTATTTGGAACACAAATTATTCAAAATGTAGATAATAGTTTGAATTTTGATAGTTTGAGAAATGAGTTTGATAACAAGTTAGAAAATGTATTACAAAACCTTCCAGATTCAGATATGTTTGCTGTCGAGATTGAAGATTTTAAAGCAGAATATGATAACAAACTTGCAAATTTCATGAGTTCAAATGAAGTTGCTGATAAAATAAAAACATTGGAAAAAGAAGTTGATGATGGTGTAAAAAAATTATTTACCAATTTAATGTCTCATATCGAAAAAGCTGATAAAATTACTGAAGCGATCAAAGTTGAAAAGAATTATGTTAGTTTAGCTAATAAAAAAAGAATTGTCGGTGTTCGACCTGGTATTGACAAACATGATGTTGTTGTTAAAGAACAAATTTTAAAACCTCTAAAATTATCAGAAATCATCGATATTGTTGATTTACATGATCCGAATGTTAAAAATGCCTTAGATTTTAAAGGAAAAAGAATTAGCGGTGTTAGTAAAGGAATTAATCCATTTGATGTTGTTGTAATGATTCAATTAGAAGATCCTATTAAAATGTTTAATGAACTAAAACAAAATTATGAGAATCATAAACAGCATGTTAAAGATTTTACAACAGAAGTCTATGACAAGTTAGAAGCCAGAAATAGAAGATCAGTAGACGATGTTGGTGAAATTAATGAAAAACTTACTAATTTTAAAGAGTCTTTTGATAAGTTTAGTTTAGATGCTACGAAAACTTTTGAGAATATTGGTCATAAATTTGTTGAATACAATGATTCTTATGCTGTCAAATTTCAAAAATTAGAAAAAAAACTTAATAATATGGAGGAAGATCTTACTGAAATAGGTATTCGCGTAGGGTTTTATGCACGATAAATTTTCCCTAAATAAATGGCGCTCATATATTGTGTGAGGTGTAAGGCAAAAACTGAAACAAATGATATAAAATACTATGCAAATATCAATGGAGTTAAAAGAATTTCGGGAAAATGTGCTGAATGTAACTCAAAAAAGAGTCAATTTATAAAAACTTGATTTTGAAATTTTTTCCTAATAAATAGAGATGGCGGGACATTACAGTGCTTTCGATCTTTTTATCATGCAACACGAAAGAGATTTGAAAAAAGAACATTGGGATGACATTTCTCAAAAATATGAATTATCTGAAGATATGATGAGATTATACGTAAACAAATTGAATTGGTATAACATTGCTAAATATCAAACTTTATCATCAGAGTTCATTCAAGAAAATATACATTATCAATTAAAAGATCATATGTCTGTTCTTTGTCTCTATCAACACTTGAGTATAAAGTTTTTGGATGAAAATAAAGATACAGTTGATTGGAACAATATTATAGATAGCGGTTACTATCCTGTGCAAATTTTATTGAAATATGTGACCGAGATCGCAAAATTTAAGGAAGAGAATCCTGAATATGACGAAGTAGATCATTAAAAATGACTCTAATCTTTTTAATTATTTTACTAAAATTTATATCTTTTCTTATAAAAACGTACATTAGATCGATGAAAAAATGATACACGATGTTTAAAATTTCTAAATTTTCTCTTATTAAATGGCGGACTACAGAAAATATGCTAGTGATATTGAAAGGGCGGAGTTTAAAAATTTCTATCCAATTAGTAAACAACATTTGAATGAACCGAATAAAAGAACTGAGTTTAATATTGATTTTGGAGATAACTTTTGCTCGTCTAACTTCCAGTTTTATATTTCTGGAACTTTAACAAAACAAGATGGTCAAGCATATCTTGGAACTGATAATGTTAGATTAATCGATAATTTTATACCGTTTTTATTTTCTAAGATTGAAGTAAGAAAACACAATAAATTGATAGAAGAAGTCGAAAACTGTGGCCAATTAAGCACAATTAAAGAAACTATTTCGTATTCAAAAAGTGATGTTATTTCTCAAACTTCTAATGGCTTTGAATCAGATTTTAAATTTGGTGTTTTTGAAGCAGCTGGAAATTTATCTCATTTTGGATTAGGATTTTTTGAAAATGTTACTATTCCGATCTATAAAGGAGGATTTTATCTAAGTTTTATAAGAGCAGAAGACGATGATGTGATTCTGAAGACTGCAACTGGAAATGTTATGCCTGTTGATGGAAAAATAACAATTACAGATTTTTTTATTAGAGTTCCAATGATTGATTATAAAATCACGAGTAAAATAAGGTTGATTGATGAAATTACAAAAAGTCAAAACATTATGTTTAATTTTCTAGATTGGCAATGTATTGAACAAAAAGGTATTTCCGGAACAACTTATTCGTTCGATATCACAAATATTTATAGAAATATCTTCAATCCCAAGTTCGTTATCATAGGTTTTCAAACAGATAGACAGAATAATCAAGAAAAAAAATCCTTCAAAGTTTGATAGTTTGGATGTAAAAAATATCAGAGTAAAATTGAACGGTTCTTATTATCCAGATGAATTACAAAATTTAAACATTTCCGGAGGTCTTTTCAGAATCATGTATCAGATGTATCAAGATTTTAAGAAAGTTTACTGTAATAATAAGGAAATGTATTACAATCCTAAAGAATTTTTAGCGAATAGACCTATTTATGTCATTGATACAACAAAGAGTTTGACAAATATTTCTGGTTCAAAGAACGATATAATTATCAATATGGATTTTCAAAAAGCTGTTACAAACGCGATTTGTTATGTTGTTGTTGTCTCTGAGAAATTTTTAGCCTATGATGTGATTAAGAACGATATTAGAGAAATTCAGTAAAATTCACGTTATTTTCACTATTATTCATCGGATAATTTTAAAACTTTACAGAATTGTTAAAGACATTGATATAAGTATTCATTTTTAATTTCAAAAGAATATCTTAAAAAATGGGGATGATATTAACAAAAAACTATTCCAAGGTCATCTTAAGGGTTGGACCGGAAGTTATGATTTTAAAAAATACTTTAATATCCTATATACCAAATTTCAGCAAAAAAGCTCCAATAGTTCTCGAGATATAAGAGTTTTAAGATAAGGGATGATTGGGGTAGTTTTTGAAAATTTTGTTATTTTCATGAAATTTTAAGTTGAACTCGCTTGTTTTTGAAGTTTCAGATTTTTCTGATAATTTTTTTTATTTTTTTATGAATATTAAGAAATAGGGGATGATTTCACCCTTATGGATAAGTTAAGTCGAAAGAGTTAAGTATTTACTATATGTGTACCAAATTTCATTAAAATCGGTTGAGTGGTTTTTGAAATATAAAATTATTAATAAATTTGTAAACTAGCAATCCTAATTGAACAACTTATATAGCAGAGATATAGCTTATATCTTTCGAGACTCTCCGTAGCTCAGTTGGTAAGACGCTTGCCTTCAAAGCCTGAGGTTCTGGGTTCAAATCCCAGAGCTTCAGGCGCGCTTTTTATTGAGGAAGACATGGTTGTCGTTCAGTGGTTGGGGACAAGTCTTTACACGAGTGGCCATAGTGTAATGACTATAGAACAAGCCGAGTAATGACAACTGTGGTTGGCGCGCCATTTGCTTCCTCACCTTTCCACTTCATTCCTTAATTCCTTCTCTTCCTTAATTCGTACATTCCTTCTCTTCCTTAATTCGTTCATTACATTCATCATTCACATCATTCATTAATACAACATTACACTTACAAAACACCCGACACAAATTCCCTAATTGTATCTCTCCATCAACTTCTACACAGTAGTTACCAAAGAAAAATGAGACTTGGGAACAAAAAAATTCCAGAGTCTAAGACCCGAATTACAGCTCCTAGCCATTAACTTGGTTGGACAGTAGCAGTGCAGGGCCAAGTCTCTAAACAATAGACACCGTAGAAGTTGAATGTGATGTGATTCCCCATAGCGCAAACACGCACACTAACAACACTACACCAAAGACACAATCATTCATTTTGTATGTCTTTCATTATATCGTAATGAATTGCTGAATGGTAAACGTTTCTCTTTTCTTCGTCAGAACCACACACACACAATATATCTGTTTCGTAAATGTTTTTTCCACATAATTTATCCCAATCTACAACAAAAGCGTGATCTCTTATAAATTCCTTTGATAAATCTTGTTGTTTACAAAGACTTGTTAAAAAACTAGCTGTATGCATATTTCTTGTCCAGTATGGATATTGTCTTCTCAACATTTCAACAAATAAGCAATGAAATTTAGCATAAAAGCGATGAAAAATGTCAGATTGTTGGTGTTTTAGTTTATTTTGTAAAAATCGGAATATTTTTCTTATTTTTCTATTATTTAATTTAAAATCTCCTATTACATTTAACATATTTATACTATCTAAGTTGTCTGTAATAAATTGCATTGAACACTTTTTAGTACTTAAAAGTTCTCTGAATTCGTTTTCATTTAAGGATTCGTTTTCACTTAAGGAAAATATCAACATTTGTTTAACATATTTAGGTAATTCAAAGAAGTCTTTATAACTATTTCCTGTGGTAAGTTCTTTAAATGCTAGAAACTGAAGTGATTTTGGAGAGTTCATGTTGTTTGATGACTATTTAGTAGAATAGATTTTTTATTTAAGAAAAATAATTTGCTAAATTCATATTATTCTCTTTCATTCCTTCTAAAACTTCAAAAATATACTCTTTCGCTGATGAAAAATCTCGATTTCTTCCGGAATAATCTTTGTAATCATAGACAAAATATCCTAAATAGTTGTACAATAGAATGAAATTATTTCTATTTATCTCTGTTGTAGAAATGTAAACACAAACATTTGCGCTGAAAAATTTATATCTCGGCAGAGTTAGTTCCATAATCTCCATTTATAAAAAAATCTTTTTGTTTAAATGGAAGAGTATAATGCCAACTGTTACAAGTGTTATAATAGAGGAGAAATTATCGATAAAAGATATTTAGTTTGTAGAGGTTGTAATTTAATTTTGTTAGAAAGACCTAAACCTAAGAAATTTCGAAATAAATTAACACATTTGAATAACCTGCTTACAAAATTGCAATATGGAGACAAGAAGCAAACAAAATTTGTTACAGAATTTAGAAAACAGAATAACAATTTTTACTTATCTCTTGGAACCATTGACAAAATTATTTTCCTTTTCAAAGAATACATTAGGTTTGTAGGTATCGATACACACGTTTATTATGAAAAGATATTACCTGTATTTTTTCATTATCTGGATGTTGAATTTGTTTATGATTTTGAACCAGAAATCCTCGATGATTTTATAGTACATTTGGAGAAATTAAACGAAGAACCTCTTGAAAAGAATGCGGTTTTACTCACATTCTCCCCGACTTCTCGAGTGAAGGTTAGCGAATTTCATTTTTTCCGTCTTTAAATTTTTTCTATTTAAATGGAGTTCTTGAAAGAGTTAAATGATATTGGAGAATGTAAGTTTAAAGAGTATAAGAAGTTAAATGAATTGGAAGAAAGGAAGAAATATAGAATCTTGAATTTGGAGAAAATGAAAGATAAATTCGGGTTTACAATAATTGCCGAGTTGGAAGATTGTAAAGTACACTTGCCGAACAGATTTTTGACTGTTTTGGATGAGAAAAAGATTAAAGAATTAAACAAAAATGAAAAATTACACTTGGTTGTTACTGGAAAGAAGACTATAAAAGATAAAGACTGTGTTACAATTAACTTTGTAGAATAAAGATTTTTTATTAAGATTTTTTGATTTTTTCATTAAAACAGCTTATAAATGTAGAAGCAAACATTGAACAGTAAAACAGCTAAAGATTCGGTTATTTAACATTCGTGCTTTCCTGTTAGATTTTATTAGATTTGTTTATGGTTCAATGGACAGTATTTTACATTGATTTTCTGACTGTCCCAAAAGTGGTCTAGGAACCCCTTACTGTTTGATTTTACAGATTCGTTTATTGTCCTTTAAACAGTATTTTCCCTTTATTTTCTGTGTGTCCCAAAAGTGGTCTAGAACCGGCATATTCATATCTACTTATATATATATATCCTAACCCAACTACAACTCATTTCACTTGTTATCCCCTGGTTGCCCCAAAACTTGTATTAGTGTTTACCATTTCATTCAAACATCTATTTTACCTTTCTTCCACAGTGTCTGTGATCTAAGTGCAAACTGGTCAACCTCTCCGCGAGATATCTTGTACTGAGAAGCAAGCTTTTCTGCAGTGAGAGCCATCGGCAGCTTGCAGTAGGTGTCGGTCAGCCCCACCCACAGTGTGTCCTCCAATTCAGGAGTAGAACCAAGAGGCACACCAAACCTGATGTTCCGAACAGCGTGGGGCGCCTGGCTCATGTTATCCACCCCACCTGTCAACACTACTTGCGAGTCTCCACAGAGAATGTTCTACAACAGAAAGTTTTATTTAAGGAATAAAACAAACAACTCTCTACAGCGTTAGATAAGTCTTGGGTACAGCTCTACAGCTGTGATTTTCCTTTACAATATTTAATCAAATCACAATCAATCAATACTTTTATTTATCTTTGAAGAACTACATCAAATACATAAAAATTAAATATCACTGATTTTTAGTGGCGCAACCAGGAATCATCCCTTGGCGGTGTGCGGAACATCGGTGGTTGGGGGTATAGAATCCCCTCAGCACAGTGTGGTGGGTCCAGGGACCTCCCTCGGATATTTTTTGAAATATTAGGTCCTAAAATCTGTATTTTATTGTACTTTTTAACTTGTAAAAGAGAGGCCAAAACTGAGGCCAGAGTGTATAAATTTTACAGTAAAACCACTCTACCAGTAGTTACCAGGACGCTTATATAGTGTTAAGTAAAATCTTCTGTAACAAATACAGCTTGTATAAAGTGTATTTAGCTCAAAGAAATGTAATGATAACATTAATGAACAGAATATTGAATGAAATAGTTAAGTTTAAGGCATAAATAAAAATCAAAGCTAAATGTTAATGTCTACTCACGGATAAAAAAATATAGATAAACCTGAATTCGAAAGTTTGCTACAAACTAACTAATAGAGCTACATAATGGGAGTTACTAAAGTTTAGCTTGTTTATTTCTGCATTTTAGAATAAAAACCAATAATTTATTGACAATAACTTCCAATTTGTAAATTGATAACAAAACAAAAGATATAGGTTTTGACGCTTTTCAATCAAACTAACTTTGAACATTCATAACTCAGGAACTTGTGATCTGACTTTATAAAATACCAAATTTTCATACAATAAAGGTAAAATTGTACTGTAATTGAGGACATAATTTTTGAATTTTTGAATTATATGAAAAAGCTGTTATTACATTATCATCACCCTTTTTACTAGAGCATGATAAAAAAGTTTGTACGAAAAATGTGAGAGATTTTTCTCAAGGTACTGCTGAAAAATGCCAAGTCTATTTCAGAGATTTTGTATCAGTTTACAAAAACATTTATTAAAACAAAACAGTTTTAGATAGACTCTTATTTTTTTTATTTTCTTTACAGATAAATTATTTAATTAAGACTGTATAAATATGCATACACTACTAATTTATTATATTTAAACAAATAAAAAAGGTTCTTACCAAAATATTTAGAACATTTTTCCAGCTACGTATGCAAAATAGCACTTTCCTCAAAATAACTGATACCACTATTTACAACATTAAAACTGTACACATACAACAAAAATTATTTTATTATACACAAAACTGAAAAGGCAACTACTTTTTATGTAAACCAAAATTTCAACTTTTCCTCATAGCCTAATTTAAACACAGTATATCTACCACTGAGTTTGGAATAAATAAAACTTCATTTACAATAAATTTGCAGAAAAAAATATTTCCCTTCATAAAAAGTGTAAAACAAATCTTATATTTAAATATAATTTAGTTTTAAAAGTTAAAAAAAAATTAAATATTTACCTATAGTATACATTTCTTCAGTTTTACATGAGAAATAGCACTTTTAAAAATTATTCCACTATAAAACATAATATCAATTGAAAGAAAAAATTAAACTACATACAAACATACAAATGTTGTCCATCAATTTCTATACACTTGTAAACAAGTTTCACCATGTTCCTGGCTACTCTTCTTAGCTGTACTCTGCCTATCTCATTGCATTGGTAATGTTTTTCTTCAATTCCTGTAGGGTATGAGGATTGCTTACGTAAACAATTTCTTTTAAGTAGCACCACAAAAAGTCAAAACTAGACAGATCAGAGGATCATAGTGGCCACAGTCCTGTTGAAATTATTCTTCCCTCAAAAAAATCCTATAGCATCTCCATACTAGAGCTAGCTGATGGCAAGTGGAACCATCCTGTCGAGCCAGCAGCAACGCTCACTCTTGCAATAAGCCTATGAACTGTTGGATAATGTCTTAGTAGAGAGCAACATTCACAGTTGCTTCAAAAACAAAGGTCCTATTATTCTTAGCATTGAAAATGCACACCGTACACATAATTATTTTTAGTGTAGGGAAGTTTTGATGAAAATGTGTGGGTTGTCAGTACTCTAGGTCCGGTAGTTTTGGCTATTAACATAACCTCCAAAATGGAATTAAGCTTCATCTGTAAAGAACACTTGATCTAAAATGTCAATGTTGCCTCTAATGAATGTCTTAAAACCATTTGCAGTAGGGAACCCTTTTGACATTATCAGCATCCTTCAGTTCATGGAAAACCTACATTCGGTATGGATAACATTTCAGTACTCTTCTCACAGCAGTGTGGGCTGAACTTAATGACATGTTCTTTTCCTTTTCCCGGCTTAGTCTTCACAAAGATTTACGTGAACATCTCGTAACTGATGCTCTAATATCCTGAATGACCTGAGGGTTAAAACTGACTATTGCCTGTCATGACGCTTGTGTGAAACTGATCCTTTTTTATGAAACCGTAAACTAACTTTGGTATTACACTTTTAACTGGTGCTTCTTTTTCAAATTTGTCCATGAATCGTTGCAGACACACAGCAGGAGATTTCATCACGAAATAAGTTTCAATCACGAATATACATTCTTTAATATTTAAGCGCATTTTAACAAACAACAAATCACTAACATGCAACCTATCCTCAGTTTGTTCAAACGTCAATACTTGACCTTCACTGGTTCAACTGCAATAAGCAGGCCCGGCGACAGGATTCTCGGGCCCCTATGCAATCATGAAGACCGGGGGCCCCCCCCCCAAAGATTCAACAGGCAACCAACCTAATTACATTAAAATTCACCCCCCCCCCAACGTTAGAACAAAATTCCCATATTGGTTATATTAACATAGCAAGCATTATTTTATTCCAAAACTTACTACTCCATTACTTGATTTACTTATTTGTTAAATGATTCACTTCTTCAAAATTATGCCAAATCCGTGATTTTTCCTGTATTTACTTCAATTTAAGTTATATAAATAAATGTTGCTAAACAAATGGAAAGAATTGAGGTTTATAATTATGTAGTGATTATTTTTTTACTATTAAATCAATACAAAACAAAACTCACTGAACTTAATTAAAATCAAAAACACCATCCTTAAAAAATATACACTTAATGAACTAAATGGACAAAACATAATTAACAAAGAATAAAATCATTAAAATTAAAGTTCAACTCGTGTCGCTCTCCTTTTTAGTAGAAAACAAAACTTAATGATAGGTTCCTGGAAAACCTAATGAAACAAAAACTAAATATCATTGAACAATCACTTAACGAACAAAACTAAAAAAAATTAAATGAACAAAACCTAATGAACATTGTACAAAACATAAATTGAAAATTAATAAAGAAACATTGGGCTATGTTACTCACTAACATTAAACATGACTAAAACACAACTCGTCGGGCCTTCTTCCCAGCAAAGTCTTCTATAATGTCGTCATATTTCAAACTACGTGCCAAATCTGACTCCATGGCTAGAATACTCAGGTCATTCATGCGGTCTTGCGTCATCGTAGAACGATTTGCACTTTTAATTCTTTTCATCAAACTGAAGCTCCTCTCCCCTTGGCTGACAGATACAGGTATGCAACAGAACAACCGGATCGCTGTAGTGATATTTGGAAATAAACTATCTAGTTTGTTCTTCCTTAGAGCGTTTATTAGACTTAATGGTTGAAGAGTTTGTTCCCCCAAGTTAGTGCGATGAATCGATTTCAAATGTTTAAATTCATTTAAAATTTCCATCTCAATATCCTCTTTGTATGTTTGACACAGACTCAAACATTGCTGCTCAATAAAACTGTCGTCTTCCTCAATATATTTCCAAAGACATTGGAAAAGGTTGCTGATTTTTCCAGCAAACTCGAATCTCTGAGACAGTCCCCCTAAGACTGAGTCTAAGATCTTGAAGAAGACATCAATCCTAAAACGTTCCTCTTCGTTTTTTAATTGATGTTCCGTGCCGTCCCTTGTTTCGTCATGAAAAATCTTTCTTTTCTTTAATCTTTTTTCCTTAAAATCAGTTTCGCAATCTACACTCTCAGCCATGTTGCCTGCCACTAGCTTGGCCTCAGTGTAGAGATTGCTCCATCTGTCTCTCAGTACTTTTAGTTCCTCTATTAAATCATTCAGATTTTTTGTTTCAACGTCTAGAGTTGTTGATCGGGCTTGTAATACTTTATTTTTGTTGTCTATTGCAACAAGCACCTTTAGCCATATTGTCGACATCATGATACATTCGAACGATTGTAGATATTTCAATAGCCCTTTCAGATCTGTCTTGCATTCTGCAGATAGATTCAGTTCTTTACAATCATTGAGGGCATTGATGATGAGAGGCAAATGCTTTACGAAAGGGCGCACACTATCTACTCGGGCTGACCATCTCGTTTGAGAAATACTGTGCAGAGAAGAGCCTATTCTGTTTTCTAAGTACTCCCATCTTTGAGGGCTTCTAGAAAAGAAGTTATACGTCTTTTGCAGCATGCCAAAAAATGTTGTAGCTTCCTCGCAGCATTCAGCAGCATTAACCCCACACAGGTTGAGGCTATGTGCGGCACAGTTATTATAAAAAGCCAAATTGTTGGTCTCCATTATGATGGCTTGGGCACCTTTGTATATTCCAGCCATATTGGATCCATTGTCGTACCCCTGGCCTCTGCATTCCTTCAACGGAATTGAGTGTTTGTTGAGCTCGCTAATAATCAACTTAGCCACATCCATTCCAGTTTTTTTGTTACAGTCAACAAAATTTAAAAATCGTTCGCAAATTTTAAATTCTGATTCACAATCTAAGAGATATCTCAAGATCAACGTTGTTTGCTCAGTATGTGAGGCATCGGGGGTAGAGTCAGCAATAATAGCATAATATTTTGATTTCTTCCTTTCTTCCAATACCTTCTGTCGAACTCTTTCCCCACAAACTTGAATGAATTCATTTTGAGAGTCTTTAGACAGATAATGAGCTTGAACACGTTTTCCCTCTTCTTGGGCCTTTTTTACTTTTGCAATATGTTCTCTTAGTAAAGGGTCATATTCCGCTAACAGCTCTATCAGACCCAGAAAGTTTCCATTGTTGGGATCCCCAATTTTTTCAGAGGTCCCTCTGAGAGCTAATCCTCGCTCTCCAAGGAACATGACCACGGAGAGCAATCTTTGAAATATATCCCTCCAATATTTGGTTCTTGAAGCCAGTTCTGAGTCGAGTTGAGAATGTATGTCTGATCCATCACTTAGCCTCCTTTCTAACTCTCTCCATTGGATGTAGCAATTTTTGTGGGAAGCGCTGGTTTCATGCAAAGGTAGCTTGTTGTAAAGCTTCCGCCATCCATATTCCTTTTTCCATCCATCGTTACTTAACAAAACTGACTTATTTGAATCGTGTTTTTCACCCCCACTATTATTATTGAAAAGTCTACATGGAAAACAAAATAAGGACTCAGCAGTCTCACTCCATACAAGCCAATCTCTTCTGACGCTCTCTCCGTTCGGCCTTTTTGAAAAAAGAACCGTTTTTGGAAACGCTCTTTTTCCATCACTTGGCAGATCTGACGGCATCAAAGATGGACCCATTTTCACTAAAGTCTCAATCACACTGTCAGTCACCACCTTGTTTTTCAGAAGTCCCAAATCTGAACTGGTAATTATAGTTCCTAACCCCGAATCTACATTAGCATTTAGAATGTCACGATTGTGATCTTCCAAAACAATATCATCTTTAGGATCAGGTTCTGAGGTAAAGCTATCTACCATTGTTTCTCCTTCATCAGCATTAGGCCTACAGCTTTCAAGATCTTCGCTGTCTTCAGTATTAGGGTGTTCATGAAAACTGTGAGAAACTTCGCAAAGTTTCTCCCTGGCGGCGCCAGGGTCGTTAGGGCCGCTGTTAGAACTAGTTGTAGCTACGTCTACTTTGATTCCAACGTCAAATAATGTCCTGGATCCTTTATTTGAACTTTCAATTTTCTTTTGCCTTTCTTTACGTTTTTGAGCACCAGATTTATGTTTGTAAGTGTCCATTTTGAGATATAACGGTGTTTTTTATGCGAAATGATGATAAAATACTGTGAATGGACCTAAAAATAAATATCTTGGATTAGTCAAGAATAATAAATTGATGTGGGCAGATCATAAAATAATATTTGAAATAGAATTTTAGAACCTAAATATCAAAATACAAATTTAAAAATGTATCAAATTGATCATAAACACTATTAGACAATTAAAAATTAGTATTGATTACTAGGCCTAAACCGAGCAGTTGCTAAAATAAATACGGAATGTAAATTATCAAACGCTGCGTTTAAAGTAGTAATGTATCTCAAACTGGGCTAAACTAATCAAAAACCGACAGGTGCAATCACAGGACACGTGAGGGGATGTGATGAGTCATTGAGCTATTTTCGGATACTGTATCGCTTGCTGCGCTCTCACTCAGATTTCCAAGGTCAAGTTTTTTAAGACGTTCACCCAGCGATCTCTATTGTTTACCTGTCTTGCCAACATATTGGGGGTTTACTTCCTGTTTCTCTCTCTGTTTATCCTGTCCTCACTCCCCATTCCCTCTCGTAAACTGCGCAACTAGTGATGCGATGCGTCGCCTCAAGTTGGTTGTCATAACAACCAATATATCAGCCAACGAGCCAACCACGAAACAATACCAAACTATGTCGTCATTGAATAATATTTTCTACGTGCTAACGTGCATACTGCATACAAGCATGTGAACAACCACAAAAGAGTGAGCGATGAGCCGTCGTTCTCTCTGATTTAATAGGATAAACTTGATTAATTGAAACTTAAAACGACGTTCAGTAGCAGTAGCAAACCGAATTTATGTGTTGTTTTTTTAATTTTTAACCATCCTACTCCTCATATGTTTTAGTTTAGATTTAGATACACAGTAACGTCAGTAACATTTATAATTTCACGTCTTATTACATAGGTACGTTTATAAGACGATTACAACGTCTCAAATTTTGCAGCCCAGTAATAATTAAGTTTATTTGTATTTTTTGCTGTTATGGAACCTTGTTGATCGTCTTAAAGGTTAACCAGCCCTTGGATAATCGGGAGTTAACTGTAGCCTAATTTATTTTATGAAACTGATTACTGTATAATTCAAATTTATAATGAGGGGTAAAAATCATGGCTCCACATGGGTTGGGCTGGTGGACCCCTGGTCCCAGGCCTGGGCCCCTGGGGGCCCGGCTCTGTCCCTAATTTTATATATTTTACAATTTTTATTTTATTATGTTTATATTATAATCATCAGTTAAAATAAAAATCTGCGTTACATTAAAATTAAAAATCTCATGTTTTTAATTATGCCCTACAGCATGACAAGTGAACAGAAGGAGCGGGCCCTGAGCCTGATCCTGGTAACAGGGCCCGCAATCAAATGTGGGATCCATGGTAAAATTTATTCAGTTTTTTAATTTTTTCGGAAATTTGGAACTTATTTTCTAAAATTAAATGATAAAAATATTTACTAACTCACCTGTATGTTTCTTTAATTCACGGTTAAATCAATCTCAATCTCCTTACAACAACAACAACAACAACAAACCTAATTAAGCACGACAACAAACTAAAACTAGAAGTGTACAAAACAACCAATCACGATAACTTAATAAAACCATTACCACCAGCAACCAGCATAGAAATGCAAGATTGAAAGAAACATTAGTTTATTATCGTGTCGGTATCACTGTCATCCGACGCTCAGGTTGCAACTTGTAGTGAGCAAGGAGGGGAGGGGCCGGGAGGGGAGGGGGTGGAGAAGAGTCACTGCCTTCGCGTCTGGGCGATGCGGACCCCGGGCCCGACGTCTGACAGCCACAACCACAACGGTTCGCGCCACCTCAGTGTTTACAATTTTATTGGTTTAAATCGGAGCAAAGAAAGTAGTTTAAATTAACATTGCATGTTATTTCCTGAATATTTTCACCGCACAGGCCCTGGGCCGATGGTAATGGGCAATGATAAAAAAAAATAAAAATACATATTTTAGTCGGCCCGGGCCCCCTGTGGCCCCGGGCCCCTATGCATTTGCCCCCCTTGCCCCCCCCTGTCGCCGGGCCTGGCAATAAGCAGGAAATAAATAGCCATCCCCACTCTAGCTCATGTCATACCAGCATTAGAAACAGTATTTAACCCGTTTCACAAAAATATATGCATTTTGCCCAAAAAATTAATTTTGTACAACCTAACGAGCAATGGAACCCTTTTAAGTTGAACAACCTGTACACACACACATGCGCAAATGCGTGCACACGCGCACGCACACACACACATTCTTTCATTAAATTTGTATAACTGGCAATAGCATACCGTACACATAAAGTAGAAAGCAAAAGATATAACAGAATACAAAAAGTCACAACATTCTGACGTGGCTAAAGAATTTAGCCCACCTTAAGCTCTCTATGTCTAAAAAATCAGGGGCTCTTTCCAGTTATCTCTTGCTATCTTCCAAAATCTCAATCAAACAACATAAATTTTACTCTTTTCTTTGTTTGGTTCAAGGATATAAATGTATACCTGAGCACCATTGACTACAGCTTGGAAGCCAGAACCACAAAGTCTGTTCACTCCTAGGGCAGGCTTGTCTAAACTGATCCCACACCGTAGGAGAAGATGACGAGGAAGAAAGATGGAGTCTGAAGAGGTATTCTGGAACATTTAAAAATCCTTGAGTATGCTTCTAATGAATAAATTATTCATTACTCTTGTTATAATTCTAAAATATATTCAATTGTTTTACAATGTTGACCAATGTAAGGCGATACTACAAAGTTTCTGCATTTGCCAGTTTGTTGTACCAGTTTGCTCCAGTCAATGAACCTATACTTTACGAATTTCCCTTATCCGTATGTTACAGGAAAAATGTTTCAGAAAAAATAATAAACCATTTTGAATTTTAAACATTTATTTTAAAATATATTTTGGTACTGGTTTAATTTATCGTAAGTGCTAAAATTTGAGTACTATACAACTGATGTAGAAAGACATTGTACATTCATGACAACTGATAGCTTGATTGTTTATCTGTTTTTTCTGAACTAACTACAATGGTTTGATATCAATTGCTAGTTATATTGTTATAGGTAAACCGCTTGCAAAAAGACACTGGGCAATTTTAGTTCACGCACGGTGGGGTAAATACCCCTCTGCCGCTGTGATGCTGCTCTCACCCAGTATCCCCACCACTGCTCTGCATTTGCAGCTTGTTCTATCACCTGACCTGGCCACTGCCACTTAGCAGCTAACCTCACACCAAAAAGAAAGCTCCCAGGATACGTCAATGGCTACATTAGTCTGTTCATTTAATATTTTACGCTTGTAAGTGCCTACACAAAAAATTCAACATACTTATAGAATAGGTAAGTAGCTGCAGTGTAAACAAAATGGCGCGAGTGAGACAAGACCCACACAGCTGATAAAACAGAGACGTGGAGATACTTGTTCCACTCCCAATCACTGGAGGAGGGTCCCTCCTGTACGTGGCTGCTCAGATATTTGCTTCTGCGCAGGTTTCTTTACGAGGGGTTGATCTATAGAATCCAATGTATGAATGCCTTGGACAAATGTAAATAAATCAAACCTCTTAAACTAGCTACATTGAATCACTATCTCATTAACACCATCACTGGTTCTTACTCTTTCAAACGTAGAAATGAGCTCTGTGCAATTTTTAAATTGTTAAAATATCTCTTATATCTGAAGAACTTCCAGTACTTACAGCCAGCACATTGCCTATCACCACAGAGTCCACAATTTCCGGTTTTATATTGGCAGAGGTGAGAGCCGATTTTGCTGCAACTTCCTGTAGTTCTAGGGCACTTGTCTTAACAAATTTCCCACCATATGTCCCGAAAGGAGTACGTTTAGCTGCTACAATAAATATTCCTGAAAAAAAAAAACATCAAGATTGAACAAAACATGTTTTATGTACCGTACACTAAACACACAAAAATCAAAAAGTACACATTTCTGTTGGTAAAATAAACTAAGCACAAACATTAAAATATCAAGTTACGTCAAGTCTAAAATGTTTTAACATAATCATAATAACATTCCTAAAAATGTTTTTATTATTATTAGGAAACTAAATCTTTGTTGCAAATACATTTTATTTCCACATTTCAAAATATAAAAGAGTGGTTTGAATTTTTAAACCCACACGTACTAAATAAACAGCACTGACAACCAATTAAATCTCTTTAGATATTTAATGAGCTCAAATGACACTTAAATTAGGCATTTACTCTGTTGAGAAGTAAGTAGATGGGAAGAGTCAAGTACTTACATTCAATTGTAAGAATAAATTTAGTTTGCTTTTAAAAATATTTTCTTAATGGTAATGAAGACTGTACTATACCCAAACACACACAACAAAATGTACATTTCAATTGGGTAAGTAAAACTCAGTATTAGTGTCCGAGGAAACTGCACCTGGAAAGTCATGACTAGGCTAATTTATCAAATCACTATTATGTAATACTATACGAGTATGTATCCAATAAGTACAGAAATTGCTATTATCATTAGATGTATTATTTAGTTGAGCAGAAATAATAATAATACAATTATTATTATAAAAATCCATCAAATTCCTAAAGTAAAAGTTGAGAGATCTATTCTAAAAAAAATGTAGGTAATTTACTTTTCAAACTGCAAATCAAAGCTCTGCCTCATAATAGACTAATTGAATATCTAGAGAAGTTTCTTTTTTAATAAACTAGTGTAGTACACTAATATTGTACATGAGATCTCATTTATTTTAAATACTAAACAATGATGTATGATACTCCTATTTTCTTGGTTCTAACCAATGTTTAGATTAGAATTTATTTTTTAATAAACTAGTGTAGTACACTAATATTGTACATGAGATCTCATTTATTTTAAATACTAAACAATGATGTATGATACTCCTATTTTCTTGGTTCTAACCAATGTTTAGATTAGAATTTATTTTTCAATAAATTAGTCATGTAGAAAAATATACTGTACTTTGGACCCTTGGGTTCATTTCCACTGATAATACAAGTCAACAGCTCACTGATTTCATGACTTACAATTAATAAAATTTTGAAATGTTTACAACTGGTGATTATAAACACGGCATATTTATTTGCCCGCCTTATTCCTCTTAAAAGTTGTGAGCTATATAAAACAAAAAAAATTGTATTGGGATTAACAATTCAGAAAATTGTCATTAATCTATTAAGAGACCAGTATGTTGTCTGATTATGTTATCAATAGTTATAATATATTTCAATATTATTTCATTTATTTTTAAGATACAACATTATTTAATATCTCAAGTAAAAAAATAACACATTAAGAAGTATTATATGCTACCATGCCGTTAAGTATGTAATACTTATTTCAGTATTTTTTAAGGTTTTACATCTTTGTGATATATAGTAGAGTCCACAAAATAAAACAGGACAATCCTTTTACTTAGTAAAATTATATCCAAATTTTAAACTATTATTCTCATGCCAACAAAGATATTGAGACCCATAATTTTAAAATTAGATGATTACATTTTTGTATTTAAGTTAAAAACCTGTGCAAGTCCACAGCACAGTTACTTACATGTTTACTTTGAAATCTTTGAACACCTCGTAATAAAAAATAACAAACACACAGTCACTTAGCATTTTGCATTTTAATGGGGGAGACTTTCATAAGCGGTCTACACTTCTTATTCGATTATCATTGAACAAATTGATATATTATCAAAATTCGATGTTGTGTAATGATCGGATGCAACAGAAGTTATAATACATTAACAACAAGAATAATATCCTAACATTCATTTACATTGTTTTGGAGCAACAAAAGGTTCTTGGCCTAGGTACTAATAATAATTTAAGATTATTGTTTTCACTAAGAGTAGTATATTAGACTACATTAAAACACCTGCATCTGTAAAAATATTTTTTTAGTGTTGTACTTAACCTTTTAATCTTAATTATCTAAAGTTATTAATTATTTTATTGGGCTTTAGTTTTGTTAAAACTTCCAAACTTCAAGAATTGTACAATAAAGACTTTTATTTAACACGAGTTTTTACATGGTGAAGCACAAAAAAAATGCCATGAATTTTATTTTTGTATGTGATTCTTTGCTTTTTGTAAATATGAATTAAAAAAAGAAATACCGGTACTTGTATATCACTCTGCCTTTTTAAGATATTGCGATTGTAGTAAAATATATTTTCTGTCCCTAAAAACACTTATAAATTACCAAAAATATTTTTTAAAGCTACATAAATAAAGATAGCTCAGGTTTGTTTGTTTTTTTCTGAAATCAGTACAGTTTCCTTAATAATACAGTAAATTTTCATAACATTTACACTATAAATGATGAAGATACAATTTTTTTTTAATGAAAGTACAAGCTTGTCCAGAGTTCTTGGAATATGTAAAAACGCTCATTTTGCCCAACTTTTAACTGCCTATAAAATAAAAACGAGTTGAGGTAGGAATAAAATTTGGTATATTTCCTTATCTATATGGAAGGATTAAAAATGTTAAGTTTAATCAATTCTGAGATGGTGGATGACATGGCCTGGATGATTTGATGTGGAATGACTTCATACATTACAATTTTTAATAACGTAAATTTATTATATTACAAATATAATATTAATATTATTACAATAATATTACAAAATAACAAAACCAACTATGGTCTAGACCTATATATCACAAAAACGTTACAATATATAAATCGTTTGCACAGATAGCAGTAAACCATCTTTTTATTTAAATGGAGGAAAGGATTCTACCCATGGGTTACTAGAAGCCAAAATCACATAAATGTAGTCTATATCTAGAAATATCTCAGGCTACAGTATAAGCCGCCACCAACACAATCGGATGATGATTGTCGATTTTAAAAGTAGATACTATTGAATACGACATTTAACCTATAGATATTCATAATTAATCATTACCAGCTTTCTTTATTTAGCTAGTGACGCCAGCTGTTGCCATCCAAAAATACACAAAAGCCTCACCCTACTGCCATTCACTTTAGTAACCGGCAGAAATGGGACAGTTTTATAAAAAAAAGCAAACGGTACAAATTAAAGAGACAACAAATGAATAATTACGGAATTATGAATTTACGGTTCATAGTATTTGTGAGGGATGTACCAGAAACTGTAGTGTATGTTAATGAACATATAACACTATACTCCAAAATACTATTCTATGAGTCAAATTTGGTAAAAGCTAAAATGAACTATCAGTACCTATGGATATCCAACTCAAAAATATTCACGAGAAAGGACAGAGACTCAAACGCAGTAAAAATAGCCAGCATACAGGATTTTGAAAAATTGATAAATCGATAATGAGTAAATTATCAACAAACATGAAAAATTATGAAAAAACAATCAAGTTTGGACAGAGCATTTCTGGAAACTGGATTCTTGTCTTTGGTGATTTTGTGGATTGGCCAAAGGTCGGATTCGAACATGTTCTTGTGTTCGTTTATGATAGCTTCAGTCACTGTAATCTGTGCCATCACTATTGTACTTTTACTCTTATCTTCATCAACTACTATAGTCCTTCTGCAAGCCTTTTCATCACCTCAAGTAAAAGACCCTTATTGCCATGTTGTAGGAAATTAACATTCTTTTATCGTATATTGTTTTGGCTCCTTTATGAAGGATGCAGTTTGAATTTTTTATTTTAATATTTCTTGTTTTTGAAGTATTCTTTTATTTTTATTTTATACATTGTGTTTCTGATTATAATAGGCTACTTAATTTCATTTTTAAGCAAAGGAGAAAAATTAGATTTTTACTTTGGTGTAACAAAATTATAATTTAATAAAAAAAGTTTGTATGCTTAATTTTTATTTTGTCAGAAACTGTGTCTTAAATGTAACTCTAGCTGGAACATACAATTGCAAATGAGTAATTTTTCTTTAAATTTGTTTATAATATGTGCATATGAAATCATAATGGTTCAGTTACTAGTTTTGTACGTGTAGGGTTGTATATCTGATTATGTTATTGTTTTTAACGTAAAAAATCTGTTAAATTATAAATAATGTGCAGTTCAGCTCTTTTAGAGAGCATTGATGTATATAAATTTTATAGTGAGAATGAGGGTTTATTATTGTGGCACACACATATTAAGAGTGTAAACAAAAATGTTTGTTCATTTATTACACATTTAAATTGCTTGCATGTAAAACCTCAGTAATTGTATTGCCTGAGGCTTGGTTGGTAAGCGAGAAAGAAGCAGTTTTTTATATAACATAAATAGTTATAAAACAATACTGTGAGTAGTGGTGTCATTATTTATGTACATGAGTCTAGATAACATCGGTTCTGTGTGAATGTGATATGCATGGTTGTGATGTAGTTTTGGTGTTACGTCATTTAAATAATATTTCTTTTTATATTTTACGTTTATTCGTTGGCATTTATCATTGGCAAGGGATATTGTTCATGATTTGACGTGCTTGTTATCAAAAATTAAATGCAATAATATTATATGTTTGGGTGATTTTAATATTAACATTAAATCAGAAAATAGCCTTAGTGATGAATTTTTGGATTTAATGGCTAGTCTTGGATTTCAGCAACTTGACTTACATACTAGAGTGCAGGGTATTTCTTCCTCATGCACAGACCAAATATGGTTTAGTTCCAAGTTTTATGAAGCTCACAGGGTATCAGTGATTGAAACAAATGTAACTGACCATAGACCTGTGGTGTGTATTGTGAATTTCACTCACCTTGGAACTGCAGATAAAAAGAGCTCATCCTAGATTTTTTATTGATTACAAACAACTTAGTGTATTGTTGATGTTGATGAAGACTGATTGGTCAGATATTTTGGAGATCACTGATGTTGATTTGGCATTTAATTTGTTTTATGATAAATTGTCTACTTTGATTGATAACAATAAACATACTTATAACCTAGAAAAAACTAATGTTAAATCTAAAATGTTAACCCTCCAGGTGCTGACATCGCGTAGCGCGATGTTAGCGTACCTGTTTCCAGTGCTGACCTCGCGGAGCGCGATGTCAGAAACGCGATCTCTTTAAACCACGCTAGTGGCTATATATTACGGAATATCACGAACTATTTTATATAGTATTAAACTAGAAGAAATGCGGAACTCGTTATACTCTATGGAGCACGTCTTTGCTCAAAGACCGGCGCTATACGACAGCTGTTTCTAAAGCGTATGTTTATTTCCAAGTCATACGGTTCGGTCGTCGTTCTGTTTATTGCTGTTCCGTCGTTGTTTGCATCATACCTTTGGTGTTGTAGTTGACTATTACTGTTTTATATTGTGTTTTATTGTAAAAATGAGTGAATTAAGTAGGTCTAGTGCAATAAGGAATGTGAAAGGTGTTACAATGTAGTACACAATGTTTCAAATATCACTGATTTTTTACGTGTTACAATTTATCGTTTTTTGCTCTGAGTGAATTCTGTCAATATGTAAACCCATAAGATGTATATACTTTTGGGTTCATTATTAAATTACCTACAACTTGTATATCTTGGATTTTTATTTTCATAACTTTGGTGAAATGATATCTAAGCTCAAAGTGAAAAAATAAAAACTTTTTTTTTTTTTTTTTTGTCAAGATTTACATTCAGCAATATTTTTACCATGTAAAGGTAAGTCATATAAGTATTATTATCATATTCTGTGATCTTTCCTGAAAATAATGATATATAATATGTAGTATTTACATTAAGGTAACAGTATATAAAAAAAAAACTTTCTAAAACGCTTGCAAACATACTGAAAAATGCCCAGCACTTAAGGCAGTTCTAACCAGCACTTGGAGGGTTAAAACCATGGATGAGTGTTGAATTATCCTTAAAGGCTTTTACTATTACAGATAAATTGTATAAATCTTTTAAAAAATACCCCCGTACAAAGAATACGGAAAATTATTAACATGGGTGAGACAAGTTAAACACAGATATTATACTAATACAGGGTAGGATACGATAAGCGGACCCGGTTTTTTATATCGAAATTGGCAAACGATATTACTTAATCATAACCATCAATATAATCAATCGATACTGATTAATTATTTTGAACCATTAACTTAAATGATCTACACCAACAGCTGTAAACACTTTCAAATAATACTCGTAATATAATATTTCAATTATTTATAAGTAACATTTTATTATTAAAAATGACAAGTCAATTTTAGAAAACTAAACGACATTGCTTTGAAAGATGATAATACATGTTTTTTGTGACTTCAACATGTTGGACTCGTACCGAAAAACCCATTATGTGAAATTTGTAAGAAAGAAACAACTGTAACTGTGAGAGGAGCAAATATGGTCGTCTTCATTTTTCCTAATTTTGGTTATAGGCCTAATAATTTGTTTGATCACTGAAAATATTAAATTCATATTTTAATTTAAAATATAATTTAATTATGATTGTTATTGAGGACAGGATACTTTTATATTGATTGATAGTCTAGGATTTGAGATGCGAATATTAGGTATTGATGATTACATTCTTCAATATAAAAAACCGGGTCCGCTTATCGTACCCTACCCGAATACAGTAATAATTCGTAAAAACTGTGGTGTTTAGTCAATAGTATTATAAAAGGAAATTCATCCAGTAATAGTAAAATAACATTACAGAACAATAATAGTTTAATAACTAATGCTTGTGAAATTGTTAACTGTTAACAATTATTTTGTCAACATTTCTAATAACCTAGTTGACGCATTTCAATGTAAGTTATCTCCGATGATATTAAGCACCTTTGTTCAACATTTTTTAAACCTTTTATTAATGAAAGTTCATTTTTTTATTTCCCATTACACTGGCAGATATAAAAATACAAATTAAGTCTCTCTTGTTGAGCAAAAGTACTGGTGATGAATTGTTATCATCAAGGTTAATATTTAAAATGTCAGAATAATTGTCTCCGGTATGTGTCTTGTTTGTTTCACAAGCAGTCATGTTTATCCTTGAAAATAGATCCTAAAATAGTAAATGTTTATTGTTTTGTTGTAATTATATATTATATTTTAATTTGTAAATTATATTAGTATTTATACATTAATTTTCAAGATTGAAAACTAGCCAATCCATATTGTTCTTTTAAATGTCTATTACGTTTACCGACATTTTCCTTTCAGTCCTTTGGATGGTCATGAATATCAATGATTTCATATCATTCGATAACCATCATCACTTATTATATTGTAGCCATATCTCACATAAGTTCCTCATATTCATGGCCATTTTCAAATTCTCAAAACATTTGCAACTTCCTCCTGTTTAATTGTTTATATTAAAAATTACTGTAACTAATAAGTTGAAATCATATGTTAAGTTAACAAAAAAAAAATTGTAATAGGCCTATTGAATTATTCATTTGGATAAAAACAATAAAACCATTTTGACACAAACCCCACAAAAATAATAAGTTTCATTGCTTTTTATGAGTAGGGTACGATAAGCGGACCCGGTTTTTTATATCGAAGAGTGTAACCATCGATACCTAATATTCGCATCTCAAATCTTAGACTATCAATTGATACAAAAGTATCTAGGCTATAGTCCTCAGCAGTGTGAAACTGGCCATAGATTCCATCCATAAAAAGAACTAATCCGCTGACTTGAATCCTAACCTGGTTCATGAACTACTCCTGACCTAGTTCCTGAACTACAACTAACCTAGTTCCTGAACCAGTACAATCACTTCAGGATTAAATTATATTATTAAAATTAAATTTTATAATTTAAAAAAAGAACAAATACAAAAATATCTATAGATTATACTTAATACATTACTTTGAATACATGGTCTAAGTTACTGTATTATATTACTAACCTCATTATAGACCTCTTCTATTTTTGGACAAATACCAATCTATGGACGGCCATATCTCAAAAAACGTACGAGCCAATTTTGATAAAACTTTCTGTACACATTCACTACATGGTCTACTATACTGAAATACAAGCCTCATTCTTAGGCCACGCCTATTTCCGGAGCTACATCGATTTTTACAGGCAAAGTGCTGACAAAAAACCAATCTATGGACAGCCATATCTCAAAAACGTACGAGCCAATTTTGATAAAACTTTCTGTACACATTCACTACATGGTCTAGTATACTAAAATACAAGCCTCATTCTTAGGCCACGCCTATTTCCGGAGCCACAATAACTTTATAGGCCAAGTGCTGACAAAAAACCAATTTATAGACAGCCATATCTCAAAAATGTACGAGCCAATTTTGATAAAACTTTCTGTACACATTCACTACATGGTCTAGTATACTAAAATACAAGCCTCATTCTTAGGCCACGCCTATTTCCGGAGCCACATCGATTTTACAGGCCAAGCGCTGACAAAAACCAATCTATGGACAGCCATATCTCAAAAACGTACGAGCCAATTTTGATAAAACTTTCTGTACACATTCACTACATGGTCTAGTATACTAAAATACAAGCCTCATTCTTAGGCCACGCCTATTTCCGGAGCTACATCGATTTTACAGGCCAATTGCTGACAAAAACCAATCTATGGACGGCCATATCTCAAAAATGTACGAGCCAATTTTGATAAAACTTTCTGTACACATTCACTACATGGTCTAGTATACTAAAATATAAGCCTCATTCTTAGGCCACGCCTATTTCCGGAGCTACATCGATTTTACAAGCCAAGTGCTGACAAAAACCAATCTATGGACGGCCATATCTCAAAAATGTACGAGCCAATTTTGATAAAACTTTCTGTACACATTCACTACATGGTCTAGTATACTAAAATATAAGCCTCATTCTTAGGCCACGCCTATTTCCGGAGCCACATCGATTTTACGGGCCAAGTGCTGACAAAAACCAATCTATGGACAGCCATATCTTAAAAAACGTACGAGCCAATTTTGATAAAACTTTCTGTACACATTCACTACATGGTCTAGTATACTAAAATACAAGCCTCATTCTTAGGCCACGCCTATTTCCGGAGCCACATCGATTTTACGGGCCAAGTGCTGACAAAAACCAATCTATGGACAGCCATATCTCAAAAACGTACGAGCCAATTTTGATAAAACTTTCTGTACACATTCACTACATGGTCTAGTATACTAAAATATAAGCCTCATTCTTAGGCCACGCCTATTTCCGGAGCCACATCGATTTTACGGGCCAAGTGCTGACAAAAACCAATCTATGGACAGCCATATCTTAAAAACGTACGAGCCAATTTTGATAAAACTTTCTGTACACATTCACTACATGGTCTAGTATACTAAAATACAAGCCTCATTCTTAGGCCACGCCTATTTCCGGAGCCACATCGATTTTACAGGCCAAGTGCTGACAAAAACCAATCTATGGACGGCCATATCTCAAAAATGTACGAGCCAATTTTGATAAAACTTTCTGTACACATTCACTACATGGTCTAGTATACTAAAATACAAGCCTCATTCTTAGGCCACGCCTATTTCCGGAGCCACATCGATTTTACAGGCCAATTGCTGACAAAAACCAATCTATGGACGGCCATATCTCAAAAATGTACGAGCCAATTTTGATAAAACTTTCTGTACACATTCACTACATGGTCTAGTATACTAAAATATAAGCCTCATTCTTAGGCCACGCCTATTTCCGGAGCCACATCGATTTTACAGGCCAAGTGCTGACAAAAACCAATCTATGGACGGCCATATCTCAAAAACGTACGAGCCAATTTTGATAAAACTTTCTGTACACATTCACTACATGGTCTAGTATACTAAAATACAAGCCTCATTCTTAGGCCACGCCTATTTCCGGAGCCACATCGATTTTACAGGCCAAGTGCTGACAAAAACCAATCTATGGACGGCCATATCTCAAAAATGTACGAGCCAATTTTGATAAAACTTTCTGTACACATTCAATACATGGTCTAGTATACTAAAATACAAGCCTCATTCTTAGGCCACGCCTATTTCCGGAGCCACATCGATTTTACAGGCCAATTGCTGACAAAAACCAATCTATGGACGGCCATATCTCAAAATGTAAGAGCCAATTTTGATAAAACTTTCTGTACACATTCACTACATGGTCTAGTATACTAAAATATAAGCCTCATTCTTAGGCCACGCCTATTTCCGGAGCCACATCGATTTTACGGGCCAAGTGCTGACAAAAACCAATCTATGGACAGCCATATCTCAAAAACGTACGAGCCAATTTTGATAAAACTTTCTGTACACATTCACTACATGGTCTAGTATACTAAAACACAAGCCTCATTCTTAGGCCACGCCTATTTCCGGAGCCACATCGATTTTACGGGCCAAGTGCTGACAAAAACCAATCTATGGACAGCCATATCTTAAAAACGTACGAGCCAATTTTGATAAAACTTTCTGTACACATTCACTACATGGTCTAGTATACTAAAATACAAGCCTCATTCTTAGGCCACGCCTATTTCCGGAGCTACATCGATTTTACAGGCCAAGTGCTGACAAAAACCAATCTATGGACAGCCATATCTCAAAAACGTACGAGCCAATTTTGATAAAACTTTCTGTACACATTCACTACATGGTCTAGTATACTAAAATACAAGCCTCAACCTTAGGCCACGCCTATTTCCGGAGCTACATCGATTTTACAGGCCAATTGCTGACAAAAACCAATCTATGGACGGCCATATCTCAAAAATGTACGAGCCAATTTTGATAAAACTTTCTGTACACATTCACTACATGGTCTAGTATACTAAAATATAAGCCTCATTCTTAGGCCACGCCTATTTCCGGAGCTACATCGATTTTACAGGCCAAGTGCTGACAAAAACCAATCTATGGACGGCCATATCTCAAAAATGTACGAGCCAATTTTGATAAAACTTTCTGTACACATTCACTACATGGTCTAGTATACTAAAATATAAGCCTCATTCTTAGGCCACGCCTATTTCCGGAGCCACATCGATTTTACGGGCCAAGTGCTGACAAAAACCAATCTATGGACAGCCATATCTCAAAAACGTACGAGCCAATTTTGATAAAACTTTCTGTACACATTCACTACATGGTCTAGTATACTAAAATACAAGCCTCATTCTTAGGCCACGCCTATTTCCGGAGCTACATCGATTTTACAGGCCAATTGCTGACAAAAACCAATCTATGGACGGCCATATCTCAAAAATGTACGAGCCAATTTTGATAAAACTTTCTGTACACATTCACTACATGGTCTAGTATACTAAAATATAAGCCTCATTCTTAGGCCACGCCTATTTCCGGAGCTACATCGATTTTACCTACCAGTACCAGTAGCATCTAAATGCATTACAAATTCTTTTTTTGCTTTTTCCTTAGTCTCATTGCCCTCATAGCTAAATTTAGTAATTGTTTACTGTAAATTATGACATGTAAAGGATTACCAACAAACTGAACATACTGATCTTGATCCCCAGCTTGCAACATTGCCATTTTCATTAGATCAATCAGTGGATCATTGTCTAGATCGTTGGCGGCTAGAGCCTCTGACCTTGCTTTCCTAAATACAGAGCAAGACTTGGCATCCTGTATGTTGTTTAATAACAATCCATCTACATCTGCACTCTGTATACAATCCAAACGAACAGATTTTGGGTTTTTCATTAAGAGAGTATTTTTTATTTTGTCTCTATCAATTCCACTAAGCTCTCTAGTCTTCTTCTGATTGTGGATACAAGAAGCTACAGATTTATAAACCTTAAATTGAACATCATCTGAATTTACAACTTTCAAACACATTAACTTGAATGTTGTGTCATTATTGTGACCACAATAAGCATATATAGATAAAATGGTATTGTTTTCTCTTTTACAATAGTTAACATTACGCATTTGTACTACACAGCCCTTACTAATGTGGAAGAACTTTTTTGATATAACGCTAGGATACACTGTTGATATTAATCTTCCTTTATCATCCTTCATGGCTGACCAAGTCTGAGAATCTATCAAGAAACTTCCAATTAGCTTATTACAGTTTTTAAAGATTCGTCTTGTTTTTGGAAGTGATTTGTTTAGTTTTAAATCTTCCTCTTTTTCAATCTTAAAATTAACTGTTACCGGTAATCTATCTTCTAGATCTGATTTCATGTCGAGTAATCTAGGTTTGTTGTTTTCAATTTCTAAACAGACTTTGTTTAACTCTTTGTTTGGATTAATCTTAACGTTGTTTGTCTTATTTTCATATTTAAAAGGACAAGGTGTGCTTTTAGGACTCGCTTCACAATGATTTACACTATTTTGAATTGAAGTATCTGGCAATGTGGTACTAAAATGTAGTACATTGTTGCCTTCCAAGGTAAAATTATTGCAATCATAAGAACTACCTGATTTTTCAATCTCATAATACGAATTACATGATCCTGTAAACTTGTTTCCTTGCTCATCTGTATTTGGCTCTACATTAGACGAAATGTTATTTTCCTGTCTGATTATGTTACACTTTATTTCATCTATATGTTTTCTAATGAATCTTATCAAATTATTTCTATGTTTTTTTGTGTTGACAATTTGCAGAGAATTAAAAATCTCTCCAACACATTTTTTCACTTCCTCAGTATTGCCATTACATGAGCAAATATCTTCTACGCCAACATTATTCAAGATAAGTTTTCCAGTTATTAAACTTATTTTCTCATTAACTGGTGTTTGTCTCACACGAGCAACTGATTTACGTAAATTATTAATTTCCTCCCACATTTTGTATATGTATATATATATATAAAACCTTGTTACCAATGTAATGATAGGCTTGTAAATATACTAAAAATGTAATTGTACTTGAGTTGGATTTGTGACAGATACAGGTCTATTGTTATACTTTACATCTCAAACCTAAAACAATCATAAAAGATGTACACTAAAATTAAAACGCATTAATAATTTTGTTAAATATTCTCCATGTCCAATATAAAGAGCTTAATGGAAATTGAAATTCTTTTTTTAGCCTACTAGAAAGTTTGGTAATTATTTACTTTAGCCACTTCAAACTTTTAGCCAAAATTTCTAAAATGGACTTTGGCTGTCCATAGATTGGTTTTTGTCAGCACTTGGCCCGTAAAATCGATGTGGCTCCGGAAATAGGCGTGGCCTAAGAATGAGGCTTATATTTTAGTATACTAGACCATGTAGTGAATGTGTACAGAAAGTTTTATCAAAATTGGCTCGTACATTTTTGAGATATGGCCGTCCATAGATTGGTTTTTGTCAGCACTTGGCCTATAAAGTTATTGTGGCTCCGGAAATAGGCGTGGCCTAAGAATGAGGCTTGTATTTTAGTATACTAGACCATGTAGTGAATGTGTACAGAAAGTTTTATCAAAATTGGCTCGTACGTTTTTGAGATATGGCTGTCCATAGATTGGTTTTTGTCAGCACTTGGCCCGTAAAATCGATGTGGCTCCGGAAATAGGCGTGGCCTAAGAATGAGGCTTATATTTTAGTATACTAGACCATGTAGTGAATGTGTACAGAAAGTTTTATCAAAATTGGCTCGTACATTTTTGAGATATGGCCGTCCATAGATTGGTTTTTGTCAGCACTTGGCCTGTAAAATCGATGTAGCTCCGGAAATAGGCGTGGCCTAAGAATGAGGCTTGTATTTTAGTATACTAGACCATGTAGTGAATGTGTACAGAAAGTTTTATCAAAATTGGCTCGTACGTTTTTGAGATATGGCCGTCCATAGATTGGTTTTTTGTCAGCACTTGGCCTGTAAAATCGATGTAGCTCCGGAAATAGGCGTGGCCTAAGAATGAGGCTTGTTTTTTAGTATACTAGACCATGTAGTGAATGTGTACAGAAAGTTTTATCAAAATTGGCTCGTACATTTTTGAGATATGGCCGTCCATAGATTGGTTTTTGTCAGCACTTGGCCTGTAAAATCGATGTGGCTCCGGAAATAGGCGTGGCCTAAGAATGAGGCTTATATTTTAGTATACTAGACCATGTAGTGAATGTGTACAGAATGTTTTATCAAAATTGGCTCGTACATTTTTGAGATATGGCCGTCCATAGATTGGTTTTTGTCAGCACTTGGCCTATAAAGTTATTGTGGCTCCGGAAATAGGCGTGGCCTAAGAATGAGGCTTGTATTTTAGTATACTAGACCATGTAGTGAATGTGTACAGAAAGTTTTATCAAAATTGGCTCGTACGTTTTTGAGATATGGCTGTCCATAGATTGGTTTTTGTCAGCACTTGGCCCGTAAAATCGATGTGGCTCCGGAAATAGGCGTGGCCTAAGAATGAGGCTTATATTTTAGTATACTAGACCATGTAGTGAATGTGTACAGAAAGTTTTATCAAAATTGGCTCGTACATTTTTGAGATATGGCCGTCCATAGATTGGTTTTTGTCAGCACTTGGCCTATAAAGTTATTGTGGCTCCGGAAATAGGCGTGGCCTAAGAATGAGGCTTGTATTTTAGTATACTAGACCATGTAGTGAATGTGTACAGAAAGTTTTATCAAAATTGGCTCGTACGTTTTTGAGATATGGCTGTCCATAGATTGGTTTTTGTCAGCACTTGGCCCGTAAAATCGATGTGGCTCCGGAAATAGGCGTGGCCTAAGAATGAGGCTTATATTTTAGTATACTAGACCATGTAGTGAATGTGTACAGAAAGTTTTATCAAAATTGGCTCGTACATTTTTGAGATATGGCCGTCCATAGATTGGTTTTTGTCAGCACTTGGCCTATAAAGTTATTGTGGCTCCGGAAATAGGCGTGGCCTAAGAATGAGGCTTGTATTTTAGTATACTAGACCATGTAGTGAATGTGTACAGAAAGTTTTATCAAAATTGGCTCGTACATTTTTGAGATATGGCCGTCCATAGATTGGTTTTTGTCAGCACTTGGCCTATAAAGTTATTGTGGCTCCGGAAATAGGCGTGGCCTAAGAATGAGGCTTATATTTTAGTATACTAGACCATGTAGTAAATGTGTACAGAAAGTTTTATCAAAATTGGCTGGTACATTTTTGAGATATGGCCGTCCATAGATTGGTTTTTGTCAGCACTTGGCCTATAAAGTTATTGTGGCTCCGGAAATAGGCGTGGCCTAAGAATGAGGCTTATATTTTAGTATACTAGACCATGTAGTGAATGTGTACAGAAAGTTTTATCAAAATTGGCTCGTACATTTTTGAGATATGGCCGTCCATAGATTGGTTTTTGTCAGCACTTGGCCTATAAAGTTATTGTGGCTCCGGAAATAGGCGTGGCCTAAGAATGAGGCTTATATTTTAGTATACTAGACCATGTAGTGAATGTGTACAGAAAGTTTTATCAAAATTGGCTCGTACATTTTTGAGATATGGCCGTCCATAGATTGGTTTTTGTCAGCACTTGGCCTATAAAGTTATTGTGGCTCCGGAAATAGGCGTGGCCTAAGAATGAGGCTTGTATTTTAGTATACTAGACCATGTAGTGAATGTGTACAGAAAGTTTTATCAAAATTGGCTCGTACGTTTTTGAGATATGGCCGTCCATAGATTGGTTTTTGTCAGCACTTGGCCTGTAAAATCGATGTAGCTCCGGAAATAGGCGTGGCCTAAGAATGAGGCTTGTTTTTTAGTATACTAGACCATGTAGTGAATGTGTACAGAAAGTTTTATCAAAATTGGCTCGTACATTTTTGAGATATGGCCGTCCATAGATTGGTTTTTGTCAGCACTTGGCCTGTAAAATCGATGTGGCTCCGGAAATAGGCGTGGCCTAAGAATGAGGCTTATATTTTAGTATACTAGACCATGTAGTGAATGTGTACAGAATGTTTTATCAAAATTGGCTCGTACATTTTTGAGATATGGCCGTCCATAGATTGGTTTTTGTCAGCACTTGGCCTATAAAGTTATTGTGGCTCCGGAAATAGGCGTGGCCTAAGAATGAGGCTTGTATTTTAGTATACTAGACCATGTAGTGAATGTGTACAGAAAGTTTTATCAAAATTGGCTCGTACGTTTTTGAGATATGGCTGTCCATAGATTGGTTTTTGTCAGCACTTGGCCCGTAAAATCGATGTGGCTCCGGAAATAGGCGTGGCCTAAGAATGAGGCTTATATTTTAGTATACTAGACCATGTAGTGAATGTGTACAGAAAGTTTTATCAAAATTAGCTCGTACATTTTAGAGATATGGCCGTCCATAGATTGGTTTTTGTCAGCACTTGGCCTGTAAAATCGATGTAGCTCCGGAAATAGGCGTGGCCTAAGAATGAGGCTTGTTTTTTAGTATAGTAGACCATGTAGTGAGTGTGTGTAGAAAGTTTTATCAAAATTGGTTCGTACGTTTTTAAGGTATGGGCCCTTTTATAGGGTTTCTCAAAACTTACCTTTTAATTGAGTATAGTCTTGAAAATTGCGGCTATAAAAGGGGATTATTATCATAAAAGTACTGTTTGTTCATTTAAAATCTTTATTTGTAGTACTTATCTTCACGTTATTAATTAAATATATATATTTTGTATGGTTTGAGTTGATGAACTAGGTTAGGATTCATTTAGGAACTAGTTCCCGGTACTCGTTCTTTTTATGGATGGAATCTATGGCCAGTTTCACGTCGGTATAGTCCTCAATAACAATCATATGTTTTAAATTAAAATATGAATTTAATATTTACAGTGATCAAACAAATTATTATAACTAAAATTATGAAAACTGAAGACGAGATATTTGCTCCTCTCACAGTTAAAGTTGTTTCTTTCCCACAAATTTCACATAACTGGTTTTTTGGTACGAGTCCAACATGTTGAAGCCACAAAAAACACATCTTATCATCTGTCAAAGAAATGTCGTGTAGTTTTGTAAAATTGACTGCCATTTTTAATAATCAGGTGAAGTTACTTATGTAAAATTGAAATATTACGTTTATTATTTGAAAGTGTTTACAGCTGTTGATATAGATTATTTAAGTTAATTGTACAAAATAATTAATTAATATTGATTGATTATATTGATGGTTATGATTAAGTAGGCCTAATATCTTTTGCCAATTTCGATATAAAAAACCGGGTCCGCTTATAGTACCCATACCCCTTTTTATAGTCTAACCTTAAAATGCTTTTGAAAATCCATATTTGTAAAATTATTATTTTGAACTAATGTGTATCTATATAGTCTAGTCATTAAAACAATAACATAGTAGCTTATGAATAAAACACTAACAACGACACATTATAGGCCTAGTGTGGCAAGAAATATTCTACCAACCTTTAGTAAGAGACGTCATCTTTAAAGTGAGGTAGAATATTTTCCAATTCTTTTTTGTATAAAACTTGCCACTAATTCACTATGAAACTCTAAAAAAACTTCTAACTAGAAAACCTACTAAAAACTGTTAAATTGAGAAGATATAATTTTACACAGAATAAAGGGTCGAACTCAGAATAAATACATTGATATAAGTCCAGTTTACCTCCCACTATTTTCGAGATAAGGGTTCAAAGGGAAAGGTTCAACAGTAAACAAAAATAACACGACTCAAGTTCTAATTTCTAAATGGGTTAAAAGGTCAGTACTATGGAATATGAACCCTTCAGCTTTCAGTGTCAAAGTTGAGAATGACATTCGTGAATCAACAAAGTTAAACTAGTGCTGGTTGGTGGAAACAAAACAAATTTGTGCAACGTAATCAGTCAGCTGTTAACTGGGAATCGTGTATCTTTTGGTTGTGACTGTTTGCGGTTGCACGACTGCTGATTACTCATGATGCCATGGAACCTTTTTTTCTGAGACGAGAATTACCAATATGATGACGTATACCACTGCGCGGGTGTTCAAAATCTTGTCAAGATATAGTTTAAAGGCCTGAATCTTCTTGAGCGTTTTTGGCTTCTCACAAGACAAAGTATAATTGGTCGTTTTAACCTCGTAAATTATACTTAGTAAACGTTCAGGCTGTAACACATTAAGCGGTTACCACCACAATCGAATCAGTATACCAAATTTTGAATAGAAATACCTAAACTATCGAAACAAAAACATTCTAACTGTAGCTATTTACAATTAATTATTGCTTTTTTAATGCATTGAATAACAATATTGTTCCAAATAAATTCAAACAAATTAAAATAATTTGTATGGTATTTTAGTAATGGCCACATGTATAATGGCTATATCCAAGTGTTATTTGTGTTACAAGTTGCCAGTCCCGTTTATCCATCAAAATAGTAAAAAATAACTAAATGTTACTATGTTTTGTTTGTTACATATTATAGGTGCACATAGTCTAGATAGTATTTTATTTATTATTAGGTTATTAATTTATATAAATATATACAAGGTGTTTGAAAAGTCTGGGTACGCCGCCTACCGCATCAGAATACGACGATCCAGTCAGAAATGGCAGCGCATAACGTACTTCACAATGTGTACATAAAACAACCCGCCATTTCTGATTGGATAAACCTTTTGAGATGCGGTTTGCGGCATTCAACTCTACTAAGTGAGCTCTTTCACATGAGGTATCACTCGACCCATGCTTTAATTTAAGATTTCCATATTTTCCTCTGTGGGCCGTCCCCCATGGTTGGTATGTCATGGTAATAGCAAGGAAAAATAGTTTACATAGCCATATGACACTGTGCAAAGTTTATAGAGGTTATCTGCTATGGTTTGTAAAATATTAAGCCGTACCCAGACTTTTCAAACACCTTGTATAATATACTAAATTCAAGCAACTAGTACGTTTGCTTTTATACTCTATAATTATTTTCGACGTCAAATAGACTCAACAGAGTACTCCACAGTAATAAGCTACATTTCCCAGAATATACAGATATTAAATCCATCAAATTATTATTGTTTTACAATAAGTACATATCCATGGTCAGATTAAGTTGCGTCTGCGGCTGACCGTTCTGACTTTCACATTTGGATAGAGTAGTGGGGGGGGGGGAGAATCGCCTAGTCTTGGGACCCAAGCCAGACATTATGGACGCTTACTTAATAAAAAAGTTCAAAAGGTGCAAGAACCATCCCGGGGTTCCCTAATCCCAAACACTAGAGATAGGACATAACGAAGTTAGTTGTTCTTACGTTTCAGTAACCTGTTACCGTGATAATATGTTATCAGCCGACCCACGCTCGGCATTACCATCATGCTGTTACTAAACAAACGTTTTTAAGTCGCAAATAAACTGAGTCAGACTAAATCTAAATGTGTGGGACTATTTTGACATAGCATACAAAAATTTAACTAAGTCAGTGCAGTGAAATTTTAGACTGGTAGAGTACTTTGAAATATATTTACCATAAACTGGATATTTAACATTTTGACTGCACAATACAATTATGGTTTAGCATACAAAGACTAACTCACTTCAATGTAATGTTTAGATAAATATACTATTTATAATTAATAACAACTGAGAACGAACAATTGAATGAGGAATAAGTTAGGTTTGTTTTTATTTTTCCAGAAACAAGTCTACGTTTATATTTTAATAAATATGTTTTATTTAATATTATTTCAATCTGATATTTTATTATCTGCTCCTCCTGCACCACACTTGAACCCACTACGTTATTGGTTCCTCAGTAACGTAATACCAGAAAAGCTGTAATCAGAACTGGTCCGTTCCTAGCCTCATTGCTTACACGGCAATAGCCTCGGCTGTTACTCAGTAACCAGATTACTGAGTAACCTAATACCAGAATGACGTTATGAAAACGCCAAATCAGCCCACCTATTATTGAAATAACAGGGTATTACTGGTAACACGTTATCCTGGTGATAGGTTGCTACTGAATAACGATGTAACTGACACTAATACGTTATATACAGCCCACTATAACTATCACACTCTTCATCACGGGAGGAACTCCCGACTCCACCTCCTCTCAATCAAGTCAGGAATGCAAAAGAGATTATAAATCCCTTCGAACGCAGGTCACAAATGGCGAGATCGCCGGTCAAAAACAACAACCTGACGGCGAGTCTTGGCGAAACACCATCCTCCTCGATGACTGCACAATCCGTGGTTTCAGCAGCACCCCCCCCCAGGAGCGGACATCAACAAACCCAATGACTTATAAGGCTGTTATTGCTCTGGCTAGGAAGGAGGAGGAGGAGAGACATCTCCGCGAATGACTGAGGACACATGTGGCGAAGAAGACTACGACTCTTCGACAGAAAAACATCAGCCAGGAGGTGAAGGAGGTTATCTTTAAACCACTTGAATCCAGCCTTCAACACGTCCTCCAGCTTAAGAAGTTGTGGAAGTTCTGTGAGGTGGTCTCCTACTCGACGCAGACTTCGCCGTCGGTGCTGAAACATCACCTACCCCCCGCATCTAAGCGCCCAGCTTCGAGTCCTGCCGAGTCTGAGGTAGACAAAAAGAAGAAGGTAGAAGAACCAGCGGAGACGGACACCGAGATCTGGTCCGTCTAGAGGAAGTCCAGGAAGAAACCTCCTCTCCAGTAACCTGAAGACCAAGTTGGTAGAAGGGAGAAGGAGGAACCTCCGAATAAGTCCCGCAGGAAGCGTCCGGACGACCTTTTAATCAGGCCGACGGAGAGTAAATCCTACGCCGATGTGCTAAGGGAAATCCGTCAGAAGGCGAAGCCTTATGAGAGGGGCGTCGTAATCAGGGGCCTGAGGAAGACCCGTGCCGGCGATGTTCTTGTCAAGCTCAGAGAAGCCACCGGGAGTAAGTCAGGTTTTAACATAGACCGCCAATCCACCTTGGGTGCTAAGGCGATAGCCCGCGTTCACGAACCCGTGTCGCCATTGCAAGTGAGGAACCTGGACAAACACACGACCAAGGCGGTGGTAGAAAATGTCAAATCTGTCCTTGGTGACGCTATTGAAGTAAATATCTTCGTAAAGACCAATTCTCGTGGACAGGAGATGATAATTCTAACCCTGGCTGCCAGAGATGCGGAAAACTTCCAGCCGAGAGCCATATCAAGATTACGTGGGACTGGTGTTGTGTACGCGAAAAGCTCACGGCATCAAGGTATTTTAAATGCCTGGATTCTGGACATGTAGCTAATCGCTCCAGCGGTCCCTACAGGAACAGTATCTGCAAAATTGCGGTGACCAGGACCAAAGGGCCAGTACATGCGCCGCCGATGAGTATTGTGTCCTGTGTTTGGAAGCCGGCTTGACGGGCTAACAGGTGAGACATTCTGCTGAGTGTAGTCGCTGCGGGGCGCATTAACAAGCGCTCCAGAAGCTCAAGTCTCCAAGAAGAAATGATGAGAGGTTTTCAATTGAACATGCAGAGGCGCAAAACAGCAAACGATCTGCTGTACCGGTTTGCCTCTGAGCGAGGCTCTTACATCTTGCTTCTCAGTGAGCAATATTAGCCCTGCAGTGGTTATCCTTATGGTACTAGGGCAATATGTGTTCTTGACCTCATAAAGATACCTTTCTTGGTAACCGGCTCGGGTAACGGTTTTGTTTTCACCTTTTTTTTGCTACCTTACACCAAATCAACCCATCGCCGACTTTCGTCGGATGAACGATTCCCTTGAGGATGAGAAGGTCATTTTTGGCGACGATTTAATGCCAGAGCGACAAATAGGGGTTTCTCTTAGACTAACTCACGAGGCCGCTACGTTCTGGAAATAGCTGCCAGGTTGGGACTCCACATCCACAACAAGCGCGGCTTTTCCACCTTCCATCGTCTAGGGTATGGAGAGACGATCCCGGACATCTCCTTCTCATCTGAAGGAATCGCCTGGGCAGGCTCATACTAAACGTTGGAGGGCCCGCTTCTTTTAAACGCCGGTTGCTGATGTCATCATCAAGGTAATTTGAAATATGGCAATTTGATTTTAAGGAAATTCCGTAAATTGTTACATAAAATACAAAAACAATATAATCACTTTAAAAAGTATTTGAATAAATGTTGCTGAGTATAATAATATTTTGTAATAAAGTATTTAGAACATATTGATATGTTAATCAAGTAAAAAAGCCGTGGTATCAAGAGTCAACGATATCTCGATACTACTACATATCGAGATGTTCATGTATTTAGTATTGAAAGCATAGAACAGATAACATTCAACAGGATCTATCAATTTATTAATGATTTGTATTTGATGTAATGCATTTCTTATGGAAATTTTCACAATGTTAGTGGCCAGTGGGGCGGAGTCCTTAGTCGGAGAGAAAAAACATAAAAACGTTACCAAGAATAAATGAATGACACACTGCCAAGTCAACGAATTTTAAGCTAGTTGACGGCTTTCCCATCGTTAGTTTTCTTGCTGTTAATGACAACCTCCTCTAATGCCTTGGTACTAAAAAAAACTTGTCTCTAATCATAAGATCTACCTTGAACTGTAACTGTTTGAGTCTTGCAGTTTTTATTGTTTCTAATCAGTCAGCTGGAACAAATATTTAGCAGTTTTTATTGCCAGCTCTTTCAATTATATGAAATCAGTTTTATTAGAAAAAAAGGGATTGTCAGAAATCTTGTATTTTAAATCAATAGTTTCAAATTTTGTTTCTGGATTCTACGCAAGCATGGCTAATGATATCTTTATGTTACGGTTATGACCGCCACAGCTGTCTGAAAACAAACACCTTGTTAGTCTTTCGCATGTTCTTTGAGGCGCATTGTGAGGCAGCCAGAAACGTCTTCTGCCCCTCTTCCTCCATCGGTTTCATCATAGATAATATATGTGACTTGTCGAGTCATTAAAGTAGTGGACTGCAAAATTGTACACTTAGACAATTATTTTCTAATAGGCTATTGATGTACTTAGGAATTAAGTACTTTTTGAAGATTGTGTATACATAAATATCGTCGACGCACTTCTTTTAATTTCAGATACAAATGTAAATCTATTTGCTTCCACAAAACATCCATAAAACGGTAATCCCCCAATTTTTGTTTTTATTTTTTTTTTCAAAAGCTTTATTTCTGGTTCAATTACTACAAGTAAATAATTATACACAGAAGTTTGAATCATAGAGAACAGAAGAACATAGAAATATTAACATTAGTGGGTTTGCTCCAATGGAGACACCCTATAACATAATACAGTTAACAGAAAATAAACAATAAAATTAGTACTTGACAAACAATGTAAGTTTCAAATTATAATAAAATGTCTTGAACAAGACGTGCTTTCAGTCTTCTGTTGACAGTTCTTTGGCCAATGTTAAAATGGACAGCACCTGTTGATTGGTCCAGAGTTTCTAGAAATGTAGCACTTAGTTTTCGGATGTAGTCACAGATGGTCGGAATTTCTAATTCATTATGAATCTGTCGGTTTCTAACAAACCATGGAGAATTTGTTGCTATTCTCAAAAACTTGTTTTGGAATACTTGAAGTTTGTTCATTTTTGATTTATGGAGGCAAGGACCCCAAACTGGACAAGCATAAGTTAAGAGGGGTCTGAATATTCCTTGGTAGATTAAAAGAGCGCATTTAAGTTTAAGAGATGATCTTCTATTGATAATTGGGTACATTTGTGCCAATCTTGTGTTTGCTTGATTTAATTTTGAATTTATGTGCTGTTTATAAGTAAGTTTAGAGTCTAATAAGACACCCAAATATTTAACAGTTCTGTCATTTTCATTCCATGGTATGATGTTATCTTGAATTTCTATATTCCTTAAGGGATTGAATTTTCTTAGCGAAAATATTTTCGCTTCACATTTTAGAGGGTTAAGTGCGATTTTCCAATTAACGAACCAATCCAACAGTAGGTCTGTATCAGTCTGAAGCATGTCAACTGCTGTGTCAATGTCTTGATGTTGGGAAATCAAGGCAGTGTCATCAGCGAAAAGAGCAAGCGTAGAATGAGCTGGAATGGGTAGGTCATGCATGAACATATTAAACAGGATAGGTCCTAAAATTGAGCCTTGTGGCACACCAGCCCGGATCTGTCGAACAGTGGAATGAGTAGAATTTATTTTTACTGAAAAAGTCCGGTTTTCTAAAAATGATTCGATGATGTTTTGCAAGTAATTTGGAAGTCCAGTTTGAAATAGCTTATACAGAAGGCCTTTGTGCCATACTTTGTCAAAGGCCTGAGCAACATCCAGAAACAAAGCAGCAGAGTGTCTTTTATTTTCAAACCCTTGCACTATTGTTTGTGTTTAACCTCGCAAGTTGCTGCGTAGTAGAATGTTTTGCCCTAAAACCGAATTGGTGGGGAGGAATACATTGAGCATCTTCAATGAATCTGCATAGTCTCTTCTGTATTAGCTTTTCAAATACTTTTGCCAGAGTGGGTAGTAGGCTGATGGGTCTGTAACTAGAGGGATTTCTAACAGGCTTACCGGGCTTGTGGATAACAATAACTTCAGCATGTTTCCAGGATTTAGGAAAGTAACCAACGTGTAGGCATGCATTAAATAAAGTTTTTAATAGCTGATGGGCTGTTGGCGGGAGTTCCTTTAATATTAAGTTTGTTATCAAGTCATACCCAGGAGCTTTCCTCAACGGTAGGTATTGGATAACATTTCTAATTTCAGATGTTGAGATATACTGAGTGGGAAGCTCAGCAGATAAGATTGTGCTATTTAAAAACCTGTTGACTTCATCTTCAGTTTGCAAATTAACAGTAGGGTTAGGGGAAAAAGCATTTTCAAAATAATTCGCAAAAACCTCACATTTTCAGAGTCACTCTGGTACGTCTCCTGGCCTTGTTGAAGGGGAGGGATCGTAGAAGGCGTTCTGAGAATTCTTTTGGTTGCCAGCCACATTGAACTATCGCCTGGGTTTATTTCACTCAAATATTTCTGATAGTCATTAATTTTGAAAATATCTAATTCTGATTTTATTTTCCTGATGAGCCTGTTAAGCTGCATGCGATCTTCTGGATGCCTGTGTCTCTGCCACCGTCTCCTAAAAACATGTTTTTCTTTAATTAAATTAAGAATTCTTTGCGGAGGGCGATTAGGACAAAACATGGTTTGTGATTGTTTTGCGACTGCTTTTTTAACCGAATTTTTAATCAGCTCAGTGAATTGTAGTACACAGTTGTCAATATCTTCGAAAGACTGTAAACAATTCGGCAAGATAATATTAGTTTCTAATTCGTTATGAAATACAGCCCAGTCAACTTTACCATTTATTAGTTTCAATGGAGGATTGGTTAAAATCGGGTTTAATTGAAAAAGTTACAATTACTGGTAAGTGGTCAGGACGTTAACTCGCATAAGGTTTGCTGTACTATCGGTTCATTGAAATTATTAAACAAAACAATATCTAATATGTCAGGTTGCTGGTTTCTCTGCCACGGATAAAATGTTGGTTCTACAGGAGCAGATATATTAATAGTTGTAACGCATCAAGTAGTCATTCATTTTATTACCCTTTGGGTTATTAGTGCGACATCCCCATAAAGTGTTTTTACTGTTTAGATCTCCCATTAAAATAGTAGGACTATTATTATAGAGAATCCTATTAAAATCTTCATCAACAAAACGTTTGTTAGGAGGTAAGTATGCTGATACTAATGAAAAGTTGAGTCCATTTTGTAAAAATATTTTTATGGAAAAACAGCTTCTAAACTTTGTAACTGGGGGAGCAAGAAATTCGTGGTGTTTTATGTTTCTTTTGATCAAAATTGCGACACCCCCCAGAGGCATGAGGAGCCACTCGGTCCTGTCTGTAAATAGAATAGCCACTTATTTTAAATTTATCATTGGGCAGGAAGTGAGTTTCAGTGACACATGCAACATCTATATTATGTCTTACTAGGAAATCTGTAAAGAGATGTTTTTTGTCTTTCAAGCCATTGGCATTCCAATTGAGAACAATTAAGTTTTTAAAGAGAGTTGGGGCCTGATTGTTAGTCACGGGCATTTTTAAAGAAAGAAGCAATAACCTGCTGAATAACCTTTTTCAACTGGGGTATGAGTATTTTTACTACATTGCTTATTATTTCGTCAAGACCTGAGATGTTACCTGCTTCCAGAGATTGTGGATCCTCTACGGAGTTTGCAGTTGAAGGAATGTACGACGGATGAGCCACCTCAGCATAGCTGGGGGAGTTCATATTCAACGGAGATCGAGGTGGAGATGATTTTGGTTGAGTTTTCCCTAGGTTCGTTGAGTTTTCGGGGTCGTGTCGTTGTAACTTGTGGGACGAGATTCTTGGTCGTTCCCTATGGAGGATTTCTTGCGACCGGTCAATTTCTGCTTGATGCCCTGGTAGTATTTACACCTCCTGTAATTTGAAGTATGTTCCTCGCCGCAGTTAACACACACTGGTTTGGTTTCTTTACTGACCGGGGCAGTCTGAATAGAGATGGGATCCCGAGCACCGCACACAGCGAGGGTCCAGTTTGCAGAAGTTTTTTTGTGTGACCAAAGTCTTGGCATCTCAGACACTGTGGGATGTTTTTTGACTTCCTTTTAATTTCCACTTTAACTATGGCGTGAAACAATTGTTCAAGGTTCATAATATCACGACCACTTTCCGAATTCTCCAGCTCTACAAAACAGAGTGGCATTGGACTTTTGTTTTTGTTGAACAATCTTGATACTTTAATGGTCGGGTAACCCATGTCACATAACTCTTGATTGATTTCTTCGTCAGTTAGAGAGTAGGGAACATTACGAATGATCACTTCAAGGTTTTTGTCCTGGGAAGGTTTAAACGTGAAAAACTTTACTTGATTTGTTTCATAAAAGTTAGTTAGTTTCCTGTAGTCATTTATTTCTGTTAGGTTTATCTTGATCGATTTAGCTTTGATTTCAGTTGTGAAACTTGATATTACATTACACTTAATATCTTTTTATTATTTCTTGGTGGTTAATTTACGTCACGCAAAAATATTGGTGGGATTTTAGATCGTGATTTATTTTTCTTTATATCATCAGGAGATCCTTGTTCCATTTCATGTCCTTGTTGTGAGGAAGGAAGACAGTAGCTATGATCTGCAAACATTGGTATGGGTTGGTTCAAGTTATCTTGAATCGGTTTTTTGAATGAATCTCACATCACATCGACGTAGTACTTCTTAGGAGGTGGAGAAGCATTTGCAGTTTTAGTAATATGTCGCTTTTTTGGATTCACGAAGTCGTTGTTGTTATCGGGGAAGAGGAACAGTTAGCATTTCATTCATGTCTAACGTCGAACTTTGTCCGAGCGGGAACAATTCATTAGCCTGGCTGGCTGTCATAGCGGTAGGAGTAGGTTTAAAACATTTTAGGTTAAGCCTTTGTTTACAATATTTGAATTGAACATCAAATTTCTTGTGTGAACGAATCTTGTGAATTAATCAAACAAATACAATTTAAACACGGTAAAAAGTTTAAAAAACAATAATTAAAAAACACTTAAATAAGACTTTTGAACAAACAATTCGAAGAAAATAGCGGACTAGAAAACACTAGGTAAAACTGTTTTGTCAGTCAGCTGAAGATCTTTGTTTTTACCTCATGTAAACAACTACGAGTATCCTGGCTGAACATAACCTATTAAATAAATAGGTCTTCTTTTGTTCTGAAGTTTTGTTCACAGCAAAAACAGACTATGATGCATTCTCTTGACTAAATCATGAACTATCGGTATGGTTTTTTGTGACACTGATAGAAAATAAGGTACTTTGGGATTATACCGACCACACCCAGACATGAATCGTTATTTCACATTTCGTTTCTACTGGTTACTAGATTAGCGTAGAACAATATTTCGTCAATATAAAACAGGAATTGTCTTATCGCAAACACCTCCCCATCCTCAGACAGAGGTCAAAGTCGAGCGTCTAGTAGATAACGTGATTGCAGAGTCTCGCCGCCCGTTCAGCTGGTGCATCGCTTTGTTGTACTTCCGTGTTTTACCTCTACATTTCTCCAAACACAAAAATTCAACAAAAACAAACATTTACCAAACTAAACTTTTTATTAAAAAAACACTCAAAACTTGTTTTTATTCTTGATCACATTCCGCCACCCAAAATGCGAGTGCCTCCGGCCATCAGCGCGGGCTTCGGCAGCACCTTCGGTGCTGCCCCGCGCTGATGTCGACGAAAGAAAAACATCCCTCGAGATAGTACCTATCAGTAAAATATCAAATTCTAGAGGGGCTAATCAGAAATATAAATTGAATTGTAATGGAAAGGCAATGATGTACCGTGCAAATCACGTGATGCCGCGCGGCCTGCCGTAATCAGGATTCTCGAGAAAGATAAGATAACAGCGACAACAATACCGATCACAATACCTGGAAATGCTTGTAAGTTTGTAATTTTGTAATTGAAGAGTTGTTTTTTCGTTCTATCATGTTTGTTTCTATAAATTTCTATTTTTGTGTTCTTCATACTGGTGTGGTCGGTATAATCCCAAAGTACCGAAAATAATTTTAGAAGTAGTTTGGTGTATAACTCAAAATCGTCAAAAAGGAGACTTGGTTCATTGTCGCGATTAACCCGCCATGTTTAAATTTAACGTGTTTGTTTACTACTGGCAGTTTATAGCAAAAAATAACATTGCTAAAAATTTAGAAAATGAAATGAAACGGCAAAAACATCTCAAATGTTTTTTCTTTTAAATCCAGTAAAACAAAATACTCTGAATAATATTTTGATCCCCATCGTTTAAATTTTGTTTCTGAAGATAAAGGATTTGTGAAGGAAGAAAGGTTTTTTCCAGACATTTGCCATTGTTCATTGATACAAGAAATCAATAACACTGCGTTTAGAAATCTAAACAATTTACTAACCTAGGTTGGTTACATATCGACAAACTAGGTTACAGGAAGAAAATCATGCTAGAGCTTTTGAAATCCAAAGAGCTGTGACACTTAAGGTTGGGACACACACATAACCGCACCGTGCTCGACACGTGAGTCGGCCGATTGTCGGTGCGGGCTCGGCTCGGTTACCGTGAGGCCACACATGTCCGTATGCAGTCCGAGCGCAACAATCTCACTGTTTGTACTAGAACATGTTTCTTTTGAATTCGAAGTGACAGATACTTAAAAAATATTCGAAAGATTAACTATTGCTTGAGAAAATTGTTAATATCCATTGTTGTTATTTTTATTAATCGCTGTGGTGAATGAAAACATTATAATGCTACAGTAAAGCTTTGTACAATCAGCTAGTATGTAAAATTTGTAAATATCATTATCTTGGTTATATTTTTTTATCTCTATAAATTCTTGTTCATTGTGTTTCATTGCAATGAATTTCGGTCAAATACACTATAAACAGTATATTTAGTGTTTTTTGTCAAGAGCTATAGTGTGATGCCAGAGAGTTTGCCATGTTACAAGCCCTTTTATAATAATTTGTAAAACATAGTAAATATTTGTAAAATATATGCTGGAGAACTTACAAAAAAACAGATTTTTACAAAATGTTTTTCTTTTATAGCTCCGAGGACAAATAATTTATTGCCAGGAATTTAGTCAAAAATAGTAGAAACATAAATATATTTTCTAAAAAAATTAGAGTATGGTTGATCGGTCAAATGATATTGAGTACTTGTTTAAGATAATACATTAGTGTATGGTTAGTCTTGTCTGCTAAGTTATAATATTTAAATAGACACGTTTAGAGCATTATAAAATAATTATTTATAATATAATATTTAATGTTACATGTGTAAAGTCTAATATTTGAATTGTAAATCATGCATACATCCTTTTTGTTTAATACAGCACACTAGTTATACTAAATTTAAACTTTGAAACGTAAGAGTACATTATTTACTACATAAACTACAATAACTCATTTTGTTTTCATTTCATTCTTGCTCGATTCCGCTATTTTTATTTTTTACCCTTTTTGTATATAGTATCCCCAACACAGGCACAGCCTCTTATGGGGTACCTAAATTTCCCTTATTTTGTAAATCTATTGGCCTAATTATTAGTTTAAAAAAAAGAAAGAAAAATCTAAAAGGATGTAACCTACTTTTTTACATTTTATTACTCTAAGTACATAAATTTGAAATAAAGTAAGTAGAACACATTTTTTTATTTGTTATTTACTGATATTGTAATACGTTATGTCATAGTATTATTTATTTGTATGGCAATAATATTTATTTGTAATATTCAGTTTGTTATTATGTGGAAATAAATGATTTATTATTATGATTTATTTTTAAACATGGGTTTTTCTTGCTTGAAAAATCTTATTGTAAATAAAAATATTTTTATATTTTTACTTTATTGAAGTGAAAAAAAATTAAAAATGTCATAGAAACATTCTAAATACGACCCTTACAAAATACCGGAATAAATGTATCAAGTAACTTCAATACATCAAAGAAAAATAGATTTTCGCGCAAATAATTACATGCTGGTTATTTTTTAATTAATGAAAATGTTTACCGTATAGATTTTTCATAATTCAAATCTAGTTTTTTAAAATCACTTAAGGTACAACATGGTTTTCAAATTTGTTGTAATAAGAAAATATGCACAATAAGAAAATATGACTAGTTTACTCTAAGGTAAGAAAATGTAATACTTTTAATAATAAATACGATTTTGTACGCGAACACAGGATGTAGAGTTAGTAGGCTATACTAAATAATTCACTAAAATAGAACGTGTAGACTACTTAAATAGTTTTTTTAAAAAGAAGAACGCAACAGTAAACAACATATGATGCCGCTCGTAGACCGCACCGTGCCCGTCAAAATTCAAACTAAACATATCGGTGACGGTGCGGGCACGGTGCGGCCACGACGGTCTGGTGTCGGTGCGGACATGTGTGGACTTGCAGGTTGAAAACTGCGCTGCAATTCTTTCACCGTATGACGGCCAGCATACGGCCGACTGACGTGTCGGGCGCGGTGCGGTTATGTGTGTCCCAACCTTTATAATCACAACCAACATATTGTTGATAAAACTCCATGTACGTAATAAAGCTTAAACACTAATTATTGAAACTGAAGTAAAGAATACAGGTTATAATAAGTCTGCACTGAACGAGCAACAACTAAAAACTGACCAGAGACCAATAGTAAAATTGTGATTGTCATGGCAGAAACAAGATGGGTGCGCCTTATGAGTCATAAGGTTCATTATACAAGGTGATAAATACATACATACATTATATACATTACACATTATACAAGTCATAAGGTATATTAATTTTTCAAAACCGTACTGTGACTGTGCATGGGTTTATTAGAAATTTCTAATATGTGGAATATTTTAGGTTTCCTTGTTAGCTCATTGTGCCGAATTGACAAACAAAGCTGTCTAATTTGAATGATCGGTTAGTCTACAAATTTATTTTATGAAGCTGTTTGCTGTATTTTCTTAGGGAGTTTGTTATTTTATGTTCAAAAGAATCAGTTTGGGTCTTCATTTTAATATGAACGTTTTGCCAGTAACTAAGTTCCCTGTAATATGTATACGCTACTGAAGGTACTTACACAACAGTAGCGTTACCTTTATCAGCTGATAAGATTTTCAGCGCGCCGTTTTCCCCAAAGATCGACAGTTCTATCTCCTCTTTTGTCAAATTGGGCTTTGTGGGAGGAATTTTGCATAGCAAAACCTGGCCTTGCAACGAAATCTGACACTCTCTGTTCCCCACATAATCGTGTAACAGACGACTCTATTTCTGATACGAAATCCAGTGCATTTACCTATTCTTGTGCTAAATAAGATTTACTTCTTAAATAAAACTGATATTTTTGCAACATTGATGTTTTTTTTGTAAATGTTCTGTAAATATTAGATATAATAAATGTCAGTTTTGAGAGCGTTAAACACTATTAAAAAATTGACAGGGTCGAAACTTTCACCCAGGTTCATTCGCAAGTTCGAGGTGTTGGAAAAATCCTCGCTTGTGGGTTTCTTGCACATTTATTTGAAGATAATAAAATCGTTGTCTAGGTATCACAGGGTTTAAAACTTCAGTAGTTCTCAAACTTCTTAATGAAATTCAAAACCAGGTTGCTAACTTTTAGTATCTCAAAAAATATTTAGAACTCTGAACCTACGAAGCTCTTTGGCCATACACTCTTTTTCATCATTGTTTAGGTTCTACATATAGATCTACTGTTTATATTGCTGTTATACTGTTTTTCTGTATGGAAAATATCCAATAAACCCAGTGTTTACTGTTTAATAATGCCTTCTTCCATTCCAGTCTTAGCCATTGCACAAGACTTTGGGCCGCTACCACCATCCATCCATAAGCTTTTTGTTAAGTACTTTACAAGAAGGTTGAAACTATTTCATGCAACCCCTTTTTGCAAAGAACATTGCAGACCTCTGTTTCAACAGTTTGAAATCTTAAGGTAATTAGTGTATCTCGTATATTTTACAATTCATCTTATAGGCATAAAGGTTTCTGAGGGCCTAATCCTGAACAATTTATGTGTACATAACTGTGGTAAGGGAACAGTAAGTTGTTTTTATACTTTAATATAGATGGAGTAAAACATAAAATTATTATCCTGTGTCAGCTTACAAGTTTTAATACTCTTCCAAATGAGTTCAGAAACCTATCTAGAATTAGTTAATAACTGTAGCAGATTACTTTTCTTCTTCTTCATCCATGGTACCAGCTGGGTAACACCTCTCATTATTAGCTAACCTACTTACACAACTAATATCAAATGTACCATACATCAAAGAGCATTATAAAGATCAGCAAGCATGCAAATGTTATCTATCATGTTCAACTTATTGTTAAATATAATAACACCCACCTTGTCCTTTTCTGTCAACAAAAGGCAACGCAGCCATTTAGAGGAAGAAATTTCACTTCACTAGCATCTAATAAATTTCATTTAGTACCTCGATTTTGAGTTATCAATCAAAGGAGAAGTTTCCATTTTTCGTTTATATCCCCACGAAACTTTCTACCACTAGGGGAAAATTCCTCTCTGAACCAATTAGGGCATTTGAATACACCATAGCTGTAACTCTCTCCTTACTAACTTTAAACACGGAGCAGATTGTTCACGTCTTGACACCAGTGACTTACATGGAAGGGCTCACCAATTTATTCCAGTTTCATCGGCATTGTATATGTCATCTCTATTGTACCTTTTTTCTAGAGCTTCCATAATAAAACTTATCTTTAAATGCACTTCCAGCTGCTATATCCAATGAATGAAATAATATGAATACAATGAATGAAATTAATACAGTACAACATTTGTCAAGTCTTGGCGGAAGGCCTGGCCAGATATTGAGAAATTGGTCAATGGCACAGTCAATGAAGATTTGATCCAGGTAGCAGATGAGCAGCAAGAGAATTGTAATGCAGAACTTATGACCTGACGAAGTTAGCATTAACTGGCGGTGAAGAAATCTTAAATCAAGATGTTCAGGAATGGTATGTTCATTTTCATACTCTTCTACAACACTCTGCACGATTTGTTCATCACTTAGATATTCGTTTTCCAAATCATCATCACCAGTTACCCATTCCTGGTGATAATGATTTGGAAAACGAATATCTAAGTGATGAACAAATCGTGCAGAGTGTTGTAGAAGAGTATGAAAATGAAGAAGCAGAAAAATCAGATGATGACACTTCGGAAGAAGATAAAATAAGCCATGGGAGGCGAGAAATGCACTTCAGACATCACTAGCCTACATAGAGCAACAGGACCACTCAACAGTTGTTGACGTTATGTTATTCAAAAAGTGGAGAGACTACGCCTTCAAAAAAACAACGGACAACAAAGTTCAACAGAAAATTACGGACTATTATAAGGCCTAACGTAATCTTCAAAACAAATTTATTGTGAGTAATTTTTATATCTCCGTCTTTATTTAACATTAATTTATGTTATCTGAATTCAAAATCTGTATTTTTATGTTAATTATTTAACCACTTTTCCTTATACAATAATTTTTTATTCGTTTTACAAACATATGTATTTTTATAAAAAAATCCCAAAAGAGACTTAACTACTTTTGACTATATTTATTAATTACATATTATTATTAAATATAAATTATCATTTTTATAATAGGTTGGTTTATCCGGCCAGGGCTCGGTCCCGTGGTGGCCGGATATGAGGGGTTCTACTGTATTTAATCTAAAAATAAACTTAAAGGTCCAAAGGGATTTCTATTTCATGAAAACTGATAAATTTAATTATGAATGTATGCATTAATTCTTTAATCCATATTTCTTGTCAATTATATCTTTTTTCAGCTTAGGGATTAATTGTCTAAATTGGTGATTCAAATGTTAAAAACTCGTCAACATTATAGAATATTACCTGAAGCTTTGAACAGTTTTATGATTATCTTTGACACATCATTATGTTCTTTGTTAATCAATAGACCTATTCTCAAAAAATAGTTCATAACACAATTTTATGTACAGTAAACAAAGTGATATTGGGTAATTGAACTTTTTTCTACGGACATCCTCTATGTATTGAAATTTTATATTTAGTTAATAGTTATTATATCTTTTATACTCTATGTTACAGAGTATTCCATATTCATCATGGTATTATGTGGCTTTTATAAAGAAGACATACGGCTCGTTAATACTAGTTACAAATTTATTCCTCTTTACAGTGCTTGTCCACTTACACACCAGTGCTCAGAAACCATCTGTTGCTCAATTCTGCATAGTTATATTCTGTTTACATTTAACAGAGACTGTTTTAAAAATATTTACTGATGATATTCCACAAGTCTGAAAAGTGACAATCACATGGTATTCTTGATGACTGCTGTTACACTGCCAAATGTAAGAATGTTGTTTGGGCACTTGGTATCTAGGCTACTATACTCAGACACTCAAGCCTTGTATTCTAGTTGGTGTTGACTATGCCTCAATATTAAGAAACAACTTGTCACTTATAGGTAACCAATAAACACTATTGGTTACCTGAAGAAATTACTTTCCTGTAGGGTTAAACCAGTCTATGATATTGCCTGGTGAGGAGTATTTAGCTTAAGATCTTAAATCATACATGTCTGAAGATAATTTTGCACAAAAAACTTTATGTATGGAATCTACTAACATGAAGGCAGGTCCATTTCCATAGTATATTACTACATAGAATATCTAGATACAATAGTAAAGAAGGATTTATAACTAAAACAAAATATTATAAACATTAAATTCTATTTATTTAAAACAACAAGTAGATGCATTAACCATTTTACATTTTTAATTATACAAGTGCAGTTTTAAAAATTACAATTTTAAAATCATAACATTATGGTTAACATTTAGGTCTAAAACAAGGTATCAATAATGGTATTATTTCATTTCAACTTTCTAAAATAGCTTTATGATTTCCGCTTCCTTGCAGATCTTGTTACTCTATCAGAGGCCAGATGATCTTCATTTACATTTTTCACTGGAGTTTCTACAGTATCCACTCTACTCTTAGATGCTATTTTTGCACTCTTCAATGGTGTTTTTGCTGGCGTCTTTACTTTCTGAAGATGAGATTTTTTCGCTGGAGTTTTGGCTGAAGCGTCTGTAGTCGAAACATTAGACCTCTTCTTCGGTGTTTTTCCAGATGTCTGGACTGATCCTTCAGGATCAGAGTTTCTTGAATTTGATGAGGTTATAGAAGAATTCTTGGCTGGTGTTTTTATAATCCTTTTAAGAGTTTTGTTTGGAACTTTAAAGGATGTCTCTGAGGGGGGAACTGCTGGGAGCTTAAAGCTTGAGTCTTCTGATAACCGAGCAGATTTTACAGCAGGAGGACTATCATCCGACCTATAACATAACAGTTAAATAAAGATTTTTAAATTCTTATATTAAATGCTACGACTCTTAAATAAAAAAAATATCAACTACCAATACATATATTGTAAGTAATTTCTGGAGAGTTGAATTTTACCCTATTGGTAGTCTATGATAAGACACAAAATTTTACAACAGCTCCCAATTTTGCCCTTTGCATCCCACCTCTCATTTGCAGGCCTTTTTACAATGAACTTACTGAACTAATACATTGGACTCTATCAAACCTTTTATTAAGTGTGTTTGTGTTGTATAACAATATTTTTGAAGATGGGTGGTAATAGTTTTTAATATAAATTTTGAATATAATATTTCAAATATGCAAGATCTGTTTTTCTGTCTGTAAATTGTCATCTTTTATTTAATTTAGCTGTAACAAAGCTATTAATGAAATTTAATTCAAAATCACTTCTAGATTGACTTCTTATTGTGACTTACTCGTTATCCGAAGATTCTGGAGTTCCTTCGATGATTTCATCCTCCTCACCGACCACGCGACTAACAGTCTCATCTTGGCTCTCTTCCTCTTTATCTGATGCTTCCTCATCCTCTGAGACCACGTTCTCTCTGTCACCCAACTGGACATTCATATAAAACATTAGAGAGAGAGAGTACCAAAAACATAATACACAATATTGTAATTATTAAACCAAACTAGAGATAAATAGAAAGTTAAATAAGTTAAGTTCTGTAGAAGTTAAATATATAAAGTCAACTCCCGATTTTCTGGGGTCAGAACAACCATGTTGTGGATTAATCAGGCCAATGCAAATTGAAACTGTTGTGCATAATTTTTTGGAAAATTTCTTTAATTTTGTATTTATATTGAGTTTTAATAATTAATTATAAATATCAGATAAAAGGACCGCCATGCAGCATTTGTAGATAAGACGTAAGATAATTTTTATAAACAAAAAAGGTGGCGACGTGGCAGTGTAGTGAGTGAAAAAGAGCAGTCGTAATAACAACAATAGCATGCGCCCCGGTCGCTGTGTCCGTCTGCCTGTTCATTTGTATCAAGTGTTTTGATTATGGCTATTTTTGGACTTCCCCTTCATTTTTTAAGGGTTTGAGGAGGGGGAAGAGGGTTTGCTCCCTGAGCCCAAGGTAACTTGGAGCAGCAATAAATCACGTTGAGTGTTTCCTTGATTATTTTCAGGGGCAGGAAGTCAGTTAGCTTTATAACAAAATGTTTTTGTGGAAGTTACGTTTGACAATAATAAGGAACAAAGCTGCTGCAAAAAACAATGACCGATTTCTTCCTACGAAATAGTAACTAATCATAACTTATCAGTTGAATTGTGAATATTGTATACTGTTTATTAATTTTCATATTAAACTTGTTTTTATTCTCAACTAAATAGATGATATAAATGGCTTACAAATGCTCTTATTAGGTAGGTTTAACTGAAAACCTTTTTATTTAGCAATTACTTGATACCATTAATTAAATTTTACGTCTTCATCTTTACATTCAAATAACAAAATAGAGCAAAATATGTGACTGACTTAGTTAGCCAGTTTTCCCCAAATATTAAAAGCGCTTTGTACAGTGTTTTCCACAGGTAAACTAACTTTTTCATACAGGCTGGTTACTCAATGGCTGAGTCTACGGTTATAAAAATGGTACTGTGAAAAAATTCTCTCTTCTTGTCAGTTCTGAGGAAGAATATTTAATGGTGAAACAAGTTACCAATATTTGGCTGGCACTAGTTTGTCTAGTGACTCCAGACTGAATGGAAAGCTCCGCAGGTAGTGTGTTATTGACAGTAGAAAACCGTCTTGTTCCTGTCCAACTGTGCTTGCAGAGTCATCTCAAACTTGACAACCAGACGCTGCAGATGTTTGTCACTTTTGGATGTAGTCTGTAAAATGAATTTTTTAAAATTAGTTACTTCAAGTTGCTGTAATGGTGTAACACAAACAAAACTTCTGAAATAATACATGATAAGGAAACATTAACAATTACATTAACTAGTTACTTTTATGTTTTGTGATGTGAAAAGTTTTATTAATATACGAGGTGTGTCCTAAAAGTATCCGACCTTGACGTCTGGCATGAACTGACGTTACTCTGCGGCTACGGCAATCTAGTCCCCTTCAAAGTACTCCCCTCCACAAGCCACTACTTTATTCCATCGCTCCCCCCACTTCCGGAAACACTCCTTAAATTCATTTTGCGGAATGACGAACAGGTCCTTCGTCGCATTTTGTTTTATTTGTTCAACATCGTCAAGTATTTTTCTTTTCAAAGGAATTTTTAATTTAGGAAATAGCCAGAAGTCACAAGGAGCTATGTTAGGACTGAAGAGAGGCTGTCGTAGTTGGTTGATGTCGTGTTTGACCAAAAAAACACTGAATAAGATTTGAGGAAAGAGCTGGCGCGTTGTCGTGGTGCAAGATCCAGTCACGGCTTGTCCACAGTTCGGGTCGTTTCCTTTGCATTGCATCTCGTGACCTCAAGATAATACTCCTTATTCACTGTCTGGCCTCTCGGAGCATATTCGTAATGAGCAACGCCGTCCTGGTCAAAAAAAAAAAAAAACTGTCATCATTGTCTTGACATTGCTTCGACTTTGTCTTGCTTTTTTCGGCCGTTGCTCTTCGCGAGTTTTCCACTATGAAGATTGAGCCTTTGTTTCAAGGGTCGTAGCCATAAACCCATGACTAATCGCCAGTAATAACTTTTTTAAATAGCCCTGGGTCACTTTTTATCAAATCCAGATTGTCCTGTGCGATTTCAAGTCGACAGTTCTTTTGGTCTTCTGTCAGCAGCCGAGGAACAAATTTTGCAGAAAAACACGGTTCATTTAAAAATCTTTGTGTAATATGTTACAAACTGACGATATTGGTATTCCTAAATCTTCTTCCAGCTCTCGGACAGTCAATCGACGGTTTTCATTAATTGCTGCACGAACACGTTCAACATTTTCAGCGTTTCTGGCCGTTGAAGGCGTTGCCAGATCGGTCATCGCTCTTCACTGATATGCGGCCATTTTTAAAACCGCCTAAAACCACTCTTTTATTTGTGTATCGCCCATAGACACGTCACCATAAAACTTTCAGTATCATAGTAATCATCTCTGATGCTGAATGGCCAAGTTTTTGGCAAAATTTAAGGCAAATGCACTGCTCAACACGTTTAGTCATATTGAAAATGCGACACACACACACATGGCAGTACTGTACGGAACAGAGCGCTGTGACTCACTGAGTGACCGGATCGTATTCAATGTCTAATATGGGAAGGAGTAGGCTCGCCTTTCCCCTCCAATAACCGGTTCGAGCCGGTCGGTTACGCCACGTCCGCCGGTCGGATACTTTTTGGACAGACGTCGTATAGTGAATTATTTAAAGGATTTTAAAATATATAGAGATGCATTATATGTATTTTTTTTTTTACTAAAACTAATAAGTATATAATACAAAATGTTATTATGTGTAAATATATACATATTCTATTTTTATACATAATTGTAATCTTCCAAATTAAAAAAAATTTGTAATTCAAACAGCATTGCTGCTTAAAAGCTGGCTGTAGTGAAACAATTTTGGGTTTAGAATTATGGGAGATCTCATTTTAAAGATATAATTAATACGCATCAAAATGCTTTTTCATTTCTTTTTAGTGTATACTTTTTGTATTTAATCAATGAAGTACAAAAATGTTTAAGAAGAGTTATAACCCTACATAGCTGATAATAAAACCCACAGAGGTTGGTACAAAAACCTGAAGTTACAAAAGTTACACATTTTCAATGGTTGAGTGATTAACACGTTCGCTGCGGCAAAAGGCCCCCAATGTACCCAATAGCAGCAAAATTCGAACTCGTGAATTTTTGTGATTTAAAATCATCATATTAGATTGTATTAAGTGCTTACGATAATGGCCGGGACTGTCCGGACAGTGGCCTGCAGTTTTGGCATAGGCATTTTTTTTAAGTTGATAAAAAATCGTAATAACTTACCAGTTGTGATGAGTAATATCCAAAAGGACCAGAAATGCCCTAGATGACCTTGATTTTTACTGGATCTGTCTCCAAGCAACGGAACTGTCCGGACAGTGGTTCCGCACATAGCGTGTAATAATAGTATAGTATAATTAGCGTTGCGCGGCACAACGCTGATGCGTGGTTACTCAACACAAAAAACACAGAGATTATATTGTTTGAATAATTGTAATATGAAAAATAAACACATATTCTTTACAAAGGATAATGTAAGAGCCTGTTTGTTACACACAAAAAATATTTACAGTTCCCTGTTACCAGTTTACAGTCTTTGGTGTTAGATGTCAAAGCATAGACCTGGTTCTCCCACACATGCCAAGCAAATATATCTTGTTTGTGACCTTTTACCCTCCCTGGTACACACTCGGCATGTTTTCATTTTCGACCTGTTGCTGCCAGGACGAAGCCCCGAATGTTGTAGGTGTATCTGGTATATGCTTTTTTTTTTATCACATAGTACTAGTAAAAGAATACTAGTAATTTATTCACTCATAAACCAAAAGCCCAGGTTTTAATGCACTTTATTTTATTCAACAACATTTAATTATTGTCCACTAGATTGCAGCTATAAACAAGCCAAAAGTCGTATGTTCCGTTAACACTGTCCCTGACCGTTGAACCACATTTCCAGACGGAACTGAGTTAACAGAAAGTAAGTATACTTCGTATAGAAACAAGTTTGAAAATGTTTCAGAGACCTGCCACAAGAATCGAAGTACGTAACAGGTGAAATAGCCGAGCACTGCAGGGTTGGTCGCGCAAATGTCCGGACAGTGGCCCGCAGCGAACGTGTTAAGAATATTCATTTTCATTTGGTTTAATGTTACTCTGATCATGATTTTGTAGAGGTGAAATGCACATGCAGTCAATTCATAAGCAAAAACTTTTCCTCTAATCTGAATTTGTTTTTAAACATTTGAGTAACTAGTAAACTCAACAGAAAGTCAAAAGATTTTTTTAGTAACATCTTATTCCCAATAATACAAGGTACGAATATGCCACACCATATGTCATGTAACAGTTTTTGCTGAGGCTTATTAAATCGATGTTTTTCCGTAACCGACTGTCCTAACCGTTGAACCACATTCCAGACGGAACTGAGTTAACAGAAAGTAAGTAATAACTTCGTATAGAAAACAAGTTTTGAAATGTTTTTTCAGAGACCTTCCCCAATATCGAAGTACCTAACCAGGTGAAAATAGCCGATGCAC